>NC_132889.1:38889799-38992299 GCF_030463535.1 Salminus brasiliensis | reverse complement strand
TTAGAATTCAGACAGATATTAACATTTATATATATATTATATATACTTATATATATATATATAGGTTACATACATGTACTATGTATATATTTATATATATATATATATACAATCAGTCATAACATTAACACCTTTTATATATAGATATTGAGATATTGAGACTATATATTGGGAATGTCAAGCAGGTCCCCCTCATTCTGTCACAGCCCTGTGGAGTCTATTTGAGGCATGGACTCCACAAGATCTCTGAAGGTGTCTTGTAGTATCTGGACACATGCCATAAGTCCTGTAAGTTGTAAGGTGGGCGGGGCCTCCATGAGCATCAGTAAGCCTTGGAGGCCCATGTCCCTGGTTCACCGGTTGTTATTTTGGTAGGTACTGACCACTGCATACCGGGAACACCCCACAAAAAACTTGCCTGATGTTCTGGAGATGTTCTGACCCAGTCGTTATCTAGAACATCACAGTCTGGTTCTTGTCTCAGTGTCTCAGATTCTTACACTTATCCATTTTTCCTGCTTCATCACCTTCATCACCTTCAAGAACTGACCCGTTCACTCACTGCCTGATAGATCCACCCCTTTACAGGAGCCACTGGAACCAGATCATCAGATTTCTTCATTTTACCAGTCAGTGGTGCTAATGTTATGGCTGTTTGGAGTAGAATTAAGATAAGGAAACATGCCAGTATGAAGCTGAATGTGTAACAGGCCTGGGAGAATAAACTCCTGGTGATTCTGACTGAACGGATGTTACTAGGCCGGGCCTGCGTGGCCTAGTGCAGTTCTCTCAGTCTGGGCATATCTGACATGATGAAAGCTGAGGTTCTGAGGTTCTGACGAGATGTTCTGTCCTGGTGTTCTGTACATAGACAGGCTGTCTGCAGCCACTGATGCTAATCTGCCTGCTCTGGCTATATACAGCAGCTTTCAATTGGATGAGGCCTGTGCACTGATTTGTGCTCCAAAGTTGCCCTTTAATCCACATTGGTGTGTGTGTGTGTGTGTGTGCGCCTTGTGTGCTGTGGAGCTCTAGTGAACTCTACACACACCTCAGCGTCATGATGCTTCTTAATAGACTAGGTTTCAGTATGATGGGATTGTTGTAGCTGCAGAATAGAAGCCTGGCTAGCCTGGCTAGTTCTCACTTTGAGCTGTTGATGAAACTAACTCCACCATGTTTGGAGGCTGACCTTTAGCCTGGCTAGTTCTCACTTTGAGCTGTTGATGAAACTACCTCTGAGCTGAGAACAGACTGCCACTCCAGTAACACCTGGTCAGTGGTGGTCAGATGAGCTGCTGCAGTCTGTCACTGTGAACCAACACCTGTATGGCCAATAGAATTAATGGGTTCAGTTAGAAGGACCTCATGACCTGGACGCTCAGTGTGTGTGTGTCTCTGTGTGTCACAGGTCAGGACATTCTTGCCTGGATTGCTAATCACATGAAGGTGGACACTCAAGGTAATGGTCATTTCTAGTCAGAGTACTCTGTGGACCTGAAGAGCTGCAGTCTGGGTTCATCCAACTCTTTCTCCTGCCTCTTCCAGAGGCTCGGGCTGTAGGCACCATGCTGGTGGCGTACGGGTTCATCTACCCACTGCAGGACCACAAGAAGCTCGTCCTGAAGCCGGACGGAAGCCTCTACCGCTTTCAGGTACCTGAGTGCTCAGCGTACTGTCTTTATACAGATTTAGGGAAGGACAGCAATTAATTCTTTACACACATACATACACATAGCATTGAGATATATACTGTCGTACACGTTCTACACCAGCTGCTCACTTCCATTTATTATTTATCAATATGCACTCTATGTCCAAATATTTATGGACATCCTTCTAATGAATGCATTCAGCTACTTTAAGTTGCACCTATTGCTGACAGAGATGTGAAAATGCACACACAGCTTGTCTAGTCCTTGTAGAGAAGAAGTACTGCCAATAGAATAGGACTCTCTGGAGCAGATCATCATCATGACCCTATTGGCTCCATGCTGCCTAATAATGCCAGGCGTGGGCTAGAGAGGTATAAAGCCCCCAGCATTGAGCTGTGGAGCAGTGGAAGAACTGTGTTCTCTGGAATGATGGTGGAGGAGCTTCATCCAGAACTGTTGGATGAGTTGGGGAGTTGGGGAGGATGACCTGACTAACGCTCTTGTTGTTGAGTGCAGTCAAAGTCTCTTGATTTTGGAAGAAACACTGAATAAACAGGTGTCCCAATACTTTTGTCCTTATAGTGTATTTTATGTGTATTTTATTCCATATCTGTATATATTGTTATTGTTTTGTCTTTATAATGTATCTATGTGGTCTGTTTATCTCACTGTCATGTGATTTTACGTTAGACTCCGTACTTCTGGCCTGTTCAGAAATGGAAGGATGACGACACTGATTACGGTAAGACTATTTTCTTCTTAGTCAGCGAGTTAAATACAACTGAGATATCTAACTTGATCTAAGATCTATAATTAAAACATTTGTAGACAATGTAAATATTCATGCCATATCATACCTGTTTATTTTGTTGTGAAAACCCCTGTATTCTGTTTTAAAGGGAAACTCCACTAACATAACATCACTTTCAGAGCTGAGCTCAGTCAGAGTCGGGGGTCCGGTGTGAAACTGAGCTTCACTGTAGAGAAACTGACCCACTCTGATCTCTGTACAGTGGAGGTGAATGGAAGCAGGCGTCGGTCGCCATGACTACAGCACAGATACAGCCCATAATTTATTTCCTATCAAAACCCACCAGTGAAGCTACACGAGTCTTCTGAGTTTTATATGGATGATGATGATGATGATGAAGGTAAAATAGTGGAGAATCTCACCTAATCCAGTTTTCTTTAGGGACTACTTTCTGTAGCCGCAATACACCCTGCAGCATGTATCCCTCCACCATTTTAATGATCTGATTTTAAAAGCAGGTTCTAGAGCCGAACTCTTCTCAGAACTCTGGTAGAACAGTGTCTCAGGCATCAGGCAGCGTCTTCATCACCATTAGGTGAAGAACTTTCTGTGAGGAGCTTTTATTAGAGCTTCAGACATCTGCTTCCCTTCTCCTCCACTGTAGAACCACAGCTCTGACTGGGGGAGCTTATCTAGAACCGAGCGTTTCACAACAAACCCCCCAAACCCCGACTCTGACTGACTCTGATCACTCATTTGTTACCATTAAGCTAATTAGCACTACTTCACCCCTCTTTCTTCACTCTGCAGCGATTTACCTGGCCAAGAGAAACATTCGGAAGAAGGGAACGCTGGATGTGTATGAGCAGGTACGGCTGCTGCTTCCTCTAATAAACTCATACACAGCGTTTATCTCCAGTGGTGTAACCAGGATATTCTTATAGGCTGAATAAAATGTGAAATATGGTGTCCAGTAAAGACATCAGGGGGTCTGGTCACCACAGGCCCATACCAAACAGGTCCCAGTTACAGCACTGTGTGATGTTTTGAACAGGAGTACTACAGCAAGCTTCACAAATGGCTCAACCATAAATGGGACTTTATCGTGATGCAGGCCAAAGAGCAGTACAGGTCAGTCATCATAAACCTTCATCACAAACACAGTAGTACTGCACACTGACCGGAGCTCGAATTTGGCCCATTCAGTGGACATCAGACTGGAGCATTTATCACATCAAGGCAAGTGTGATGAGTCTCGGTCCCAGAAAGAACCGTCTTGACTGTGCTTTATTTGCAGGGCAGGGAAGGAGAGGAATAAGTCGGACCGGGTTGTGTTTGACTGTCAGGAGAGAGCCTACTGGATAGTGCACCGGCCTCCAGTGAGTAAACTCTGTAATAGAGGCAAGTTTCTGAAGTTATAATGGGCCCAAAATAACAGATAGTGTATAGCAATACACTCTACTGTACTGCATGTATATACTCTACAATACACTCTACTGTACTGCATGTATACACTCTACAATACACTCTACTGTACTGCAGTTATACACTCTACAATACACTCTACTGTACTGCATGTATACACTCTACAATACACTCTACTGTACTGCAGTTATACACTCTACAATACACTCTACTGTACTGCAGTTATACACTCTACAATACACTCTACTGTACTGCATGTATACACTCTACAATACACTCTACTGTACTGCAGTTATACACTCTACAATACACTCTACTGTACTGCATGTATACACTCTACAATACACTCTACTGTACTGCAGTTATACACTCTACAATACACTCTACTGTACTGCATGTATATACTCTACAATACACTCTACTGTACCGCAGTTATACACTCTACAATACACTCTACTGTACTGCATGTATATACTCTACAATACACTCTACTGTACTGCAGTTATACACTCTATAATACACTCTACTGTACCGCAGTTATACACTCTATAATACACTCTACTGTACTGCAGTTATACACTCTATAATACACTCTACTGTACCGCAGTTATACACTCTATAATACACTCTACTGTACCGCAGTTATACACTCTACAATACACTCTACTGTACTGCAGTTATACACTCTATAATACACTCTACTGAACTGCAGTTATACACTCTATAATACACTCTACTGTACTGCAGTTATACACTCTATAATACACTCTATTGAACTGCATGTATATACTCTATAATACACTCTACTGTACCGCAGTTATACACTCTATAATACACTCTACTGTACTGCATGTATACACTCTACAATACACTCTACTGTACCGCAGTTATACACTCTACAATACACTCTACTGTACTGCATGTATACACTCTACAATACACTCTACTGTACTGCAGTTATACACTCTACAATACACTCTACTGTACTGCATGGATACACTCTATAATACACTCTACTGTACCACAGTTATACACTCTATAATACACTCTACTGTACCGCAGTTATACACTCTACAATACACTCTACTGTACTGCATGTATACACTCTACAATACACTCTACTGTACTGCAGTTATACACTCTACAATACACTCTACTGTACTGCATGGATACACTCTATAATACACTCTACTGTACCGCAGTTATACACTCTACAATACACTCTACTGAACTGCATGTATACACTCTATAATACACTCTACTGTACCGCAGTTATACACTCTACAATACACTCTACTGTACCGCAGTTATACACTCTACAATACACTCTACTGAACTGCATGTATACACTCTATAATACACTCTACTGTACTGCAGTTATACACTCTATAATACACTCTACTGAACTGCATGTATACACTCTATAATACACTCTACTGTACCGCAGTTATACACTCTATAATACACTCTACTGAACTGCATGGATACACTCTATAATACACTCTACTGTACTGCAGTTATACACTCTATAATACACTCTACTGAACTGCATGTATACACTCTATAATACACTCTACTGTACTGCAGTTATACACTCTACAATACACTCTACTGTACTGCATGGATACACTCTATAATACACTCTACTGTACCGCAGTTATACACTCTACAATACACTCTACTGAACTGCATGTATACACTCTATAATACACTCTACTGTACCGCAGTTATACACTCTACAATACACTCTACTGTACCGCAGTTATACACTCTACAATACACTCTACTGAACTGCATGTATACACTCTATAATACACTCTACTGTACTGCAGTTATACACTCTATAATACACTCTACTGAACTGCATGTATACACTCTATAATACACTCTACTGTACCGCAGTTATACACTCTACAATACACTCTACTGTACTGCATGTATACACTCTACAATACACTCTACTGTACTGCAGTTATACACTCTACAATACACTCTACTGTACTGCATGGATACACTCTATAATACACTCTACTGTACTGCAGTTATACACTCTATAATACACTCTACTGTACCGCAGTTATACACTCTACAATACACTCTACTGAACTGCATGTATACACTCTATAATACAATCTACTGTACCGCAGTTATACACTCTACAATACACTCTACTGTACTGCAGTTATACACTCTACAATACACTCTACTGTACTGCATGTATACACTCTACAATACACTCTACTGTACTGCAGTTATACACTCTACAATACACTCTACTGTACTGCATGGATACACTCTATAATACACTCTACTGTACTGCAGTTATACACTCTATAATACACTCTACTGTACCGCAGTTATACACTCTACAATACACTCTACTGAACTGCATGTATACACTCTACAATACACTCTACTGTACCGCAGTTATACACTCTATAATACACTCTACTGTACCGCAGTTATACACTCTACAATACACTCTACTGAACTGCATGTATACACTCTATAATACACTCTACTGTACCGCAGTTATACACTCTACAATACACTCTACTGAACTGCATGTATACACTCTACAATACACTCTACTGTACCGCAGTTATACACTCTATAATACACTCTACTGAACTGCAGTTACACCTTCTATAATACACTCTAATGACCTGATGGGGACTAGGTGTGTCAGGAATGCAGACAACCTAGAGGTTAAAGGGTCAGAAACTTCAGGGTCAGTCAGATATAGCCTGTTGCGACTGCTTAAATCGTAAAAGTCCTAAAGATTGACCATATATTTAGAGAATACACACTGCTGCCCTCCATAAAGCTGTAAACCAGCTATAAAGCTGTGTACTGAGATGCAGTACTTGAGGGTTGAGCTGTCTGCAGGACGGGCTGTGAACTCAGAGCTCCGGCACAGACGAATTAACCCACGTTAATACGTTGCTTTCAGATCAGAGTTTTAGTTGAATAGAGCGTCAGTTTTGTGTCCTAGCCTCAGTCTTAGCTAGTGAGGGGGAGTGGAAGTTAACAGCACTGCTATTGCACAGTATGCTGACAATACCAGTACCAGTACCAGTACCAACCCAGAGCGATACTCTCTCAATTTCCTTTTCTGTGTAACAGAAGCATTTACACACCAGTCCAGGATGTTTACTGGTGCAGTTGTAGAGTTTATTCCTGATACTGGAGTTTATATTGCTGATATTGTGAATTCCATTGTTTTCATAGCCTCGAACTCACAGCGCCATGGACTACGGAGTGGATCGCCTCATTGACCCTAACGCAGAAGAGGTGAAAGGTGAGGGGGCGCATGGTGTGTATGTGTGTGTGTCAGTTTGAAAATGGTCGCCCAGCAAGTACCAAGCTGGTCGTGCAGCTGGTCATACTGGGAGACCAGCTAAACCATATGCTGGTTAATCTGAGCTGGCCAGGCTGTTCCTCCAGTGATCTTTAACAGACTTGTTTAAGTGGGTTCTGACACTGTATGACTGTTGGACACTATCTGTCCAAATGTTTGTGGACACCCCATCTAATAATTGCATTCAGCTACTTTAAGCTGCACCCATTGCTGACACAGATGTGCAAATGCACACACAGCTTGTCTAGTCCCTGTAGAGAACTCACACAGTTGTGTTATGTCTGAGCTGAAGTTTATTGGCAGGATCCAGCGTTAGAACGTGAGTGAGGCTGTTTTTGTACGTCTGATAAAAGCTGGAGACCAGAATGGATCAGACCATCTAGAACTCCACAAGCTAATAGCGTTAGCTCAGATTAGCCGCGTAGCTCTCTGTTGTTACTGTGAGGGCCGTGGGCAGTCTCTCCCTATCTGCTTAGCCTGTTTAAGAGGATTCCTGCCCTCTGATCTGCCCAGGAGTCCCCCCCCCCCCCCCCCACACCCCCACCCCCTCCTCATGAGCACTAGCTCAGATTAGCGTTAGCCGCACATGGCCTGTGCTGTAGTGCTCCCCACTACTGGCAAAACAGCAGATCCTGCTTCTGTTGGAGTAACTGTCTCTACTGTCCAGAGAAGAAGACTTTCTACTAGATTTTGGAGAAGGAACATTGCTGTGAGGAATTGATTGCATTCAGTGACAAGAGCGATAGTGAGGTCAGGGCCCCACCTCATCCCCAACTTCTCAGCTCATCCCATCTAAAAGTACTGGATGGAGCTCCTCCACCATCACTCCAGAGAACACAGTTCCTCCACTGCTCCACAGCTCCTCAATGCTGGGGGGCTTTATACCCCTCTAGCCCACGCCTGGCATTAGGCAGCATGGAGCCAACAGGGTCATGATGTTGATCTGCTCCAGAGAGTCCTATTCTATTGGCAGTACTTCTTCTCTACAGGGACTAGACAAGCTGCGTGTGCATTTGCACATCTGTGTCAGCAATGGGTGCAACTTAAAGTAGCTGAACGCATTCATTAGAAGGGGTGTCCACAAACTTTTTGACATATAGTGCGTGTGTGTTTGTGTGTGTGTGTGTGTGTGTGTGTGTGTGGACTGGTTGCTTTAACTGCTTTCTTTCTCTCTTTTTCAGGCATTTTCTCTTTTCTCATCGTCTTTTAAAAAAGATGACGGCTTTCCTTCTGAGGAACATACAAAAACCCCTCATAGAGACTGCTCAGTGTCTTTGTGCTTCCATTCACTGGCCACTTTATTAGAAACACCTACCTTGTGCTTCCACTCACTGGCCACTTTATTAGAAACACCTACCTTCTGCTTCCACTCACTGGCCACTTTATTAGAAACCCCTACCTTGTGCTTCCACTCACTGGCCATTTTATTAGAAACCCCTACCTTGTGCTTCCACTCACTGGCCACTTTATTAGAAACCCCTACCATGTGCTTCCACTCAGTGGCCACTTTATTAGAAACCCCTACCTTGTACTTCCACTCACTGGACACTTTATTGGAAACACCCTACCTTGTGCTTCCAGTCAGTGGCTGAAGGGGTTTCTGATAAAGTGGCCAGAGAGTGTATAGTGAATATATTTTGCTGTAGTGTGTGTTAGAATAGTCACTAGTTAGTCACTGTAGGTGTGTGTGTGTGTGTGTGTAGTATTATTTTTTTCTCATAAGCGTAATAAATCGTTCATATTCTCTTTCAGGATAAAACCTTTGATTACTACAAAAGAATGGTAAGTCGGGTCTCTTTAAACATCTCTGTAAGGTTTAGGTTGGTTCTGCCCTCGTTACTCATCTGCCCTGACCTTCTCCTGTAGATCATCTTCACACAGCAAGCCATCATGAGGCCTAAGGTGAAGTCCACAGTGTCCCTCGGAGCGTAAGTCCATTTAATATAAAATCATAAAGTGATCTTAGATCATCTAAGCTGATCTTTGCTGATCATCCAGGCAGAGAACAGCTGGTTTATGTTTTCAGTTGAGTTTGATGGATTAACTGGTCGACCAGCATGACCAACCTTTACCAAGCTGGTCGTCCAGCTGGTCATACTGGTAGACCAGCTAAACCATATGCTATTCCAGTGATCTTTAATAGACTTGATTATGTGGTTTCTGACACTGTATGACTGTTACACAATCTATCCAAATGTTTGTGGACACCCTGTCTAATGACTGCATTCAGCTACTTTAAACTGCATCCATTGCTGACACAGATGTGCAAATGCACACACACACATACACATACAGCTTGTCTAGTCCCTGTAGAGAAGAAGTACTGCCAATAGAATAGGACTCTCTGGAGCAGATCAACATCATGAACCTATTGGCTCCATGCTGCCTAATGCCAGGCGTGGACTAGAGGGGTATAAAGCCCCCCAGCATTAAGGAGCTGTGGAGCAGTGGAAGAACTGTGTTCTCTAGGTATTGGGGATAAGGTGCGGTGTTTATCATCATACAACATCATCCTGACTTCTCTAACTAATGCTCTTGTCACTGAATGCATTTAAATCCTCACAGCAATCTTCCTCCTCCAAAATCTAGTAGAAAGTCTTCTTCTCTGGACAGTAGAGACAGTTACTCCAACAGAAGCAGGAGCTCTTTAATACCCCTGATTTCAGAAGAAGCAGTGAATGAGCAGGTGTCCCAATACTTTTGACCATATAAAGTATATGGACAGTATGCAGAGACATTTTCATGGTTTTCTGCTAAAATCAGTTCGTCCTGTTCTGGTAAATGTGCAGTGAGTTTGAGGCACCACAGGACTGTGCTATAACGCTGGATTTGCAGGTTAATGATCAGAAGGATATTTATTGATGTGGATTTTATAGGATTTTATAGGATTATATTTGATCATGTTTTATTTGTATTTGTCTGGGTTTTGGTTTCCAGGCTTGTTATTTATGTATAATGTGTTTTTTTTTGCCTCATCAGCCTTGTTAAGCACATGACAACGTATAAAGACCATGACCCTTTTCTGGCCCCCTGCCTGCCCAGCAATCCCTGGCAGACCGATGACGACACATACTGGGAGCTCAACATGAGAAAGTAAGATTTTGACAGAAGTGCCCCCTCAGACAGAAGCTGCCACCCTCTCTTTTCTCTGTCCAGCCTTTAACCTATTTAACACTAAGGTGTATGAACGTAGACAAGCGTAACTCGGTCATGCAGATTTCTCCTGCACAACATCCGGAGAATTTGACCCTTCCTAGACTTTCTAGACTCTTGACTTGACCACTGCAGCTCTCTTCTCTGCGGACCATCAGACCCCTGCAACATATCCAGAACACAGCGGCACGGGTCGGGTCGACTTCAACATTTCTAAGTTCAGCCATGTTCAGCTCCTCCTCCTCTGCTGCGTTCTCTTCACTGGCTTCCTGTAGCTGCTGCCCTCATCAGATTCAGACCCCTGACTCTGGCCTACAAAGCCAAGACTGGACCAGCCAGCCCCTCCGTACTTGATGGCGATGGTCAAAAGCCGATCTGCACCAAGAGCCCTTCCAGCCTCAAGTACGGCTCGGCTCGACCCGCCATCCTTTAAGATCCACGGAAGACGAGCGTCCAGACTTTTTACTGTCCTGCACCAAAGTGGAGGAACGAACTTCCCCTGGGTGTCCAACGCTCGCTGTCCCCAAACCCAGACTCAAGACCCTCCTCTTCTGAGAGGACTGAAAGTTTCATGATTGATCGCTGACTCAGATTTAGTTGATCAGACAAGACGTGCTCAGTATCTGATGTGTGCTTCTTTAGTTTGCAACAGGAGATGCTAGGCTAATGTTGCTAACAACACTGGACATGGACTGTCACCAATTCCCTCCATGTCCAAAACGTCTTTCAACCCGTCTCTCAAAACACGTCCAGATTCTTATCAATGACGAAATGTATAATCTGTCCGAAGGTGCTCAAACTTTTGCATGCAGCTGTGAGTGTGTTAAACACATTGGAGCTCAAACGAATGAAATTTAGATAAAAGATTATTTGAAGTGTGTGTGTGTGTGTGTGTGTGTGTGTGTGTGTGTGTGTTTCATAGACAGTAGTTATGTAATGCTTATGTGTTCATGTTTTCCGCAGTGTTGAAATTCCCACGAAGATGAGAGTGGAGCGCTGGTCCTTCAGCTTCTTCGAGCTGCTGAATGACCCCCGAGGTCGCACTGACTTCAAAGTGTTCCTGAAGAAGGAGTTCAGCGGTGTGTGGACGGGTGTAATGGAAGGCTGTGGGCCAAGAACAGCTTTTAGAAGAAGCCAGTGGAGGCAGTCTGACTGATGTGTGTGTCTGTGTGTTTTTGCAGGTGAGAATTTGGCGTTCTGGGAAGCTGCGGAGGAGATGAAGTGGGGGGCAGCGTCGTCCATTACTGAGCAAGCACAGACTATTTTCAAGTGAGGAATAAAATTCTTTAATAAAAACATACAAATACTTTTAGCTACAAAACCACTGTACCTCCTGTAGTACCTCCAGCAGTACCTCCTCTTACTGCAGTACCTCCTCTCACTGCAGTACCTCCTCTAACTGCAGTACCTCCTCTAACTGCACCTCCTCTCACTGCAGTACCTCCTCTAACTGCACCTCCTCTCACTGCAGTACCTCCTCTAACTGCACCTCCTCTCACTGTACCTCCTCTCACTGCAGTACCTCCTCTAACTGTACCTCCTCTAACTGTACCTCCTCTCACTGCAGTACCTCCTCTCTCTGCACCTCCTCTCACTGTACCTCCTCTCACTGTAGTACCTCCTCTCACTGCAGTACCTCCTCTAACTGCACCTCCTCTAACTGTACCTCCTCTCACTGCAGGACCTCCTCTCTCTGCACCTCCTCTCACTGTACCTCCTCTCACTGTAGTACCTCCTCTCACTGCACCTCCTCTAACTGTACCTCCTCTCACTGTAGTACCTCCTCTCACTGCAGTACCTCCTCTAACTGTACCTCCTCTAACTGTACCTCCTCTCTCTGCACCTCCTCTAACTGTACCTCCTCTCACTGTAGTACCTCCTCTCACTGCAGTACCTCCTCTAACTGTACCTCCTCTAACTGTACCTCCTCTCACTGCAGTACCTCCTCTCTCTGCACCTCCTCTAACTGTACCTCCTCTCACTGCAGTACCTCCTCTCACTGTACCTCCTCTCACTGCAGTACCTCCTCTCACTGCAGTACCTCCTCTAACTGTACCTCCTCTCACTGCAGTACCTCCTCTAACTGTACCTCCTCTCACTGCAGTACCTCCTCTAACTGTACCTCCTCTCACTGCAGTACCTCCTCCCACTGCACCTCCTCTAACTGTACCTCCTCTCACTGCAGTACCATTTACTGTACCTCCTCTCACTGTAGTACCTCCTCTCACTGTACCTCCTCTCACTGCAGTACCTCCTCTCACTGCACCTCCTCTCACTGTACCTCCTCTCACTGCAGTACCATTTACTGTACCTCCTCTCACTGTAGTACCTCCTCTCTCTGCACCTCCTCTCACTGTACCTCCTCTCACTGGACCTCCTCTCACTGTACCGCCTCTCACTGTAGTACCTCCTCTCTCTGCACCGCCTCTCACTGTACCTCCTCTCACTGTACCTCCTTTCACTGTACCTCCTCTCACTGCAGTCCCCATTCTCACTGCAGTCCCTCCACTAACTGTAGTACCTCCTCTCACTGGTTTATTAACTTCAGTGACTTTTTACAGTTTCTGAACTGTAGGTGTGTGTGTGTGTGTGTGTGTGTGTGTGTAGGACCTTTTTGGCCCCCGGAGCCCCACGCTGGATCAACATTGACGGCCGGACAATGGGTCTAACAGTGAAGGGTCTGGATCATCCTCATCGATATGTTCTAGACGCTGCGCAGACACACATCTTCATGCTGATGAAGAAGGTGGGACCTGTCTGAGTTCAGTCTGTCAGTCTGCTTCTCACTGTGGACCTGAATGACCCTTCATCCACCTCTGTGTCTTTGCAGGACACCTTCTACCGATATCTGAAGTCTCCGGTTTATAAGGACATTCAGAAAAAGGCGCTCTCACCCGCACCACACAACTTCAAGTAAGTGCTGTAGCTGTGATAGAGTACAAGAATACTGCTCTAATAAACTGTGGTCTGAGGTCGTCTACCTCACAAACTCAGACCACACACAGTTCTGCTCACGTCTTTTATTGAGCATAATGAGGAAAAAACATCCATAGTGAGCCTCTGTGGTAATGACTTCTCCAAGAGCCACACTATCTGTCCAAATATTTGTGGACACCCCTTCTATAATGAATGCATTTAGCTACTTTAAGTTGCACCCATTGCTGACACAGATGTGCAAATGCACACACAGCTTGTCTAGTCCCTGTAGAGAAGAAGTACTGCCAATAGAATAGGACTCTCTGGAGCAGATCAACATCATGACCCTATTGGCTCCATGCTGCCTAATAATGCCAGGCGTGGACTAGAGGGGTGTATATAAAGCCCCCCAGCATTGAGGAGCTGTGGAGCAGTGGAGGAACTGTGTTCTCTGGAATGATGGTGGTGGACCAGTACTTTTAATGGGATAAGTTGGGGATGATGAAGTGGGGTGGTCATAATCATCATAATCATCCAACATCCTGACCTCACTAACGCTCTTGTTGCTGAATGCAATCAAATCCTTACAGCAATGCTTCTCCTCCAAAATCTAGTAGAGTCTTCTTCTCTGGACAGTAGAGACAGTTACTCCAACTCTTTTTAATGCCCTTGATTTAAAAAGAAACAGGATGAATGGGCAGGTGTCCCAATACTTTTGTCCATGTAGTGATGTAGTGTATCAGAATTTCTTTTACATATATATATATATTTAGCCTGCTCTGTGACTGAAGACTGTATCTGTCTCTTTCTCTCTGCAGTGATTCTCAGCTGGAGCAGAACGCTCGAAACCGCAAACCAGGCATCGACCCCATTATCATCTGGCAGCAGGAAGAAGAGGAGAGGGCCAAGGCAGCCGCTGCCGCCGGACCCATCGACATTAAAAAACTGATGGCCAGCAAACTGGACCGCAAGTAAAGAGGTGAAGGGCAGTGCAGACCTTATACTAGACTAAAGAATCTAAAGTAGCTCATGTGTAAGTCCTCGTACGTCTAAACCTCGTACCTCTAAAACACAAACGATAGAAAACACACCTGTAAAGGAGCAATCTGGCCAAAACAGGACTGGACTGTCGCTGTTCTGTTGTGAAGTGAGACTTTCTGCTTTAAAGACTAGGATGATGATGTTCACTACATATGGACAAAAGTATGGGGACACTCCTCCTAATCATTGAATTTAGGTGTTTCATTCAGTCCCATTCAGCCCAAGGTACATAAAACCAAGCCCCTAGCCATGCAAGCATGCTTCCTCCATCAGCTGTGAGTGGTGTTATTATTGAACAGTGGAAGAGTTTAGGAGGAACAGCTCACAGAGAGCAGCTCAGCCACCGAGTGTCTGTCAGACCACATAAAGTTACAGAGCGGGGTCAGGGCCGAGTGCTGAGCTCAGAGCAGAGTGCAAAAAGGCAGCAGAGCTCCAGACCTGCTGCTGCTGTTAGAGCTGCAGAAGGGGGCCAGCTCCATATTAACAATGCCTATGGGTTTAGAACGGGATGTCGTAAAAGTGCATGTAGGTGTCCCAATACTTTTGTCCATATAGTGTATCTAGAATGGGAGGAGCTTTTGGCAACACTATAAGCGCTTTGGGGCAGGTAGGTGAGGACCGGGCTATTTGTAGCCAACTTTACTGATGGGAAGCTGAATATCACATCAGTATTGATCAGCCTGGATGCCAGTGGCTAAGCTAACACTCAGGGTCGCCTCATAACACCACAAATAGGTCAGACTGCCCCTTTAATATCTGTTAATGCATTCTCATAATTGGTAGTGTGACTCAAAAGCACTTCGAAATGTCCAGATGGGATGAAGACATAAGACATGATATGATATGAGACATAAGATTTTGATAAGGTTATGATAAATGTGTTGGCCTAAACCCATTAGTATGAGTGAGTTACACTGACTGCAGGTGTTCATCGTCAGACTGTCATTTCTGTAAATATAGCTGAGCTGTGGCTTGAAGGAGGACTGTGCTGATGCGTAAAGTACACTGAATAGGCTGTGCTCGGTCTATATGATGCGTACATTCAGTGTAAAGGGCTGTTCAATCACAGAACCATGTCTGTAGGCAAACGATAGCATTAATCTCCCTCTTTCAACTCTTATTATATTACTGTAAACCCAGCATTCTCCACTCAGCCTCTCCCGGCTGCAGGAACAGGCCCAACTCCTAGAAAGCCAGTGATCCCCCCTTTATTTTACACAGGCTTTAATGTGAAACTTGTGAAACTGAACTCGCTGTATTGAATTCTCTGTATCTGTGATGTCACAAAATCCAGCTCATTTACATACACAGCAGTCCAACCCCATCTGCCCGGACAGCCTGCCCGGATAGTATGAGGCAGCCAGGTCAGCCAATCAGCTGAGCAGAAGTGATTTAAATTAATATTTATCTCAAATTTCAGTCTTAAAGGCATACTAACTCAAACCGGCCGTTGAATTCTAATAATGCAGTTATGTAAATTGAATTATGACTATTTTTGGTTCATAGACTCACACAAATATTAGAAAATCAAACAAAAGGAAGTGCATGTTTTTCTTTACCGCCTGATTTGCTGCTCATTTTAGGTTGTCTGTCTTGTTCTCATTCTAGCTTGTGTGTGTGTGTGTGTGTGTACTGTATTTATGATTGACATAATAAAAATATAAATATCTAATATAAATTAGAATTTGAATCTTATTCCAGCTGCCTGTTATAACACTATTATAACACCTACAGTACACCTCTCTGTGCACTGTATCCGTACCCTACGGTACACTACGGGCTGGTTTCCCAAGGTCGGTTAGGTCATCAAGTCTAGTCCTGGACTATATTTACTTTTCCAGGAAAACTGCCTATTATGTGCCCCTTAGACTAAATGGACAAAAGTTTTGGGACACCTGTTCATTCTGAAATGAAGGGTATTAAAAATATTTGATCCTGCTTTTGTTGAAGTAACTGTCTCTACTGTTCAGAGGTGGCAACTTTCTGCTTGATTTTGGAGGAGCATTGCAGTGAGGATTTGATTGCAATCAGCAATAAGAGGTCAGTTAGTGAGGTCAGGATGTTAGATCATCACCACCACACCTCATCATCCTCAACTCCAGAGAACACAGTTCTTCCACTGCTCCGCAGCTCAATGCTGGGGCGCTTTATACCCCTCTAGCATTGTCAGCAATGGGTGCTACTTAAGTAGTTCAATGCATTCATTAGAAGGGGTGTCCACAAACATTTGGACATAGTGTATATAACATATAAATTAAGTCCGGCACTAGACTGAATCTCTTTCCAGGAAACCAGTCTATCATGCAGCACAAACCGTGTTACCAGATACTGTAGATACACAAGGTGAGTTGATCTGATCTGCAATCTGCTGAACATCATGTGTGGATGGGGGTGATCTAGCAGCTGAATGACGTGTGATTTTCAGCATCTTCCTTGTGTCGCGCTAAAGTACATACAGCATACAGTATGATAAAGCTTTATTTCTTTTAGTATAATGAATAAAAACACATCCCCCCCAAAAAACATATTTTACATAATGTATATATATATATATATTATTTTATACAACCTGTGCATGTGTTAAAAACCTCAAACCTCAAGCCTCATCCCCAAACAGCCTAGAAACAAAACTAACAGGACTTCATCAGCGTTATTGTCATTATTTGGCCATGCCAGAGAGCCAGCCTAATTTAAAGAGAGAGGGGGCAGCAGGTTCTTCTTCCTGATTGGCTAACTGCCTGAAAAGGTTTCCGGGACGGAAGCGGTCTTCTGGAGCTGGAGCGGACGAGGGAGCCGCCTGAAAGCACAAGAAAAAATACAAGGTAAAAGGCCGCACCCTCGCCGAGCTCTATCCCACATGTTCAGTGCTTGTTCAGTTGGACACTGGAGCCACGAGGCTAATGTAGCTAACAAGCAATAGAAGCCTAGGTACACAAATTAGCATGATGCTAACTGCATGCTGAAATCATCACACACACACACACACTCCTGCAACTAAAAAGCTACAAGCTGCAGCTCAATCCTGAAGCCTGAGGTCCATGTCTATAGATCGCAGTGGGTCGTACAGGGTCAGGAGCCACATCAGCAAGTCTATTAGAGATCACTGAACACTCCACACCCTTTGAGGAGGCCTCGTAGCTTAAGTGCTGCAGGTAAAGAAGCAACTTTTAGCAAAAAATAAATAAATAATTTGTATAATTTCATATAGATTTATTTATTATAAAATGATTTTAAAAAAATGGCTGTAATATTATAGGTCATGCATTTTCCAATATTCATGATTTCTGCAAAAGAGGAGAACCTTCAAACTACAGCACACACACTCCACTCACAGCCAAAGCTGAGCCAACAGCTGCTCGGCTTCAGACCCAGTAAATACTAGGAACTGCCAGTAAACGTTAAAACATCTGTAGTAGATCAGGCTGAAGCCCAGCTGCTCGCGCTCTGCTGTTCGCCACGCCGATTATTGGGGTGTAGAGAAGTACTGCCAATAGAATAGGACTCTCTGGAGCAGATACACCTGATGAGTCTATTGGCTCCATGCTGCCTAATGCCAGGCGTGGGCTAGAGGGGTATAAAGCCCCCCAGCATTGAGGAGCTGTGGAGCAGTGGAAGAGCTGTGTTCTCTGGAATGATGGTGGAGAAGCTCCATCCAGTACTTTTAGGAAGAGTTGGGGAGGATGAGGTGTACTCATAATCTATCCATACATCACTGGCTCTACACTCTAGTGGACATTCACCTGCAGAAATGAAAATGCAGCCCCTAGAACCCTTCATACATGGAATAAAAGAACTTGGTCACTCACATTCACAGGATTTTCTGCTTCAGGTCAACTAATACAACTACGTTATTGCTAAAAATAAATGCAGATAAATATGATTAACTGTTTGATAGCCCTAGTGAATACAAAAGCAAAGCTGTCTCTTGCAAACCACACTGCAAGCAAATCCACAGCAAAACCACACAGCATTAGATCATCACCCAGAACCTCCAGATCTTCTGCTTCATCCTCTTAAGACTTCATAACTCAAAACTGAAAAGCGCAAAGCAAAGAAACTGCTGATTTATAAAGGAAAGAGAAATCATAGTCTACTGTAGCTTCATATTTACACTGTTCTTCCGCATTATTAACTTCTTAAAGCCAACAGTAATGAGTCAGTTATTAATCCTACAATAAAAATTATGTTTTATTACAGTATTATACTGGATTTTGTGGCGTTCCACAGGGTTCTATTTTAGGTCCTATAAAAACGTGGTGTAAATTATAATAGCAAGGAGGTGTGGGCTTATGTAAAGGGTTTACAGGGTTAACGGGGTTAGAAAAATTATTCTGCTTGACTAAGCAAAATGTTTCACACACTCTCTAAACCATAATCAGCACTTACGAGTGGTCTAGTGATATCTGTCGCTCGAGTAGCTGATTTGGCTTTCCGGGAATTGGTCATGCTCAACGGCAGCAAACCAAACCTACCAAACACAAAAAGAGGAGAACAGTAAAAACACAGAGAATATTCTAATCCAAACCATGTTACTCAAATGTTAGAAAGCTTTAATAAACACATAATTACAATTATAAATATATTAAATAATAATAATAATAATAATAATAATAATATCACTGTATTTATCAATTATGCTTCATTACTAAATCTGAAAGGGGAATTCCACTGTGTTTCACTCTGCATAATTGAGCAGTTAAGATGTAAACTGAGTCATTCTGAGTCATTCTGTTTGGTGGGTTCGAGCTGAATAATTATTGTGGTGGGAAATATGGCAAAATATTATACCATAATACAGACAGTTGTATTATGATACACAAAAAAGTCCAATAACACAATTGATCACAATAAGCCATCCTCATACTGTTCTCCTCTGCATGAGGTGTACAACACATGCTCACCGGATCTGGCTGCTGGCCAGAGGAAGGATGTTGTACGGTTCCTGAGAGCTGACGCTGCTGCTTCTGGGAGCAAACTGCTTCTCTGTTCCGGTTAAAAGACCTAAAAGCACCTGCAAATGACATTAACCTTCATCATGACGAGGGAAACAACTGAGATAACAAGATAACAGCAACATTAACCTCACAGAGGAACACTTCCCACGGGATATGAAGTGAAGTGGAAGTCTTCTTAAGCCCTTTAAAAGACTGTTTACATTTTCATTATGACCTGATATGACCGGATCTGAGGGACTATAGGGGAAGACACGCCCACACTAGTCGTAATCACCTAATCAAGCCAACAAATAAGTACATTTACTTTAAACTGTCATCTTTGTTAGTAATGGTGATGAAGACACTGCCTGATGCTGGAGACACTCTAAGATAAGTGAGAACGGCGTCTCCGTAGTAGCGCTGCTGCTACTGTACTATGGAGCTTTGGTGGTGGAGCTGCAGGAGGAGAACCTCTCTCCAGAACTGCTGCTGTGTAACGCTGCAGAACCCATAGAGTCATATTAGTGTAAAATCCTGTAGTATTACTCAACCACCTCAGCCCACATGCTGCTACACCTTCAGATCAAGCTTCTGCAGCTTGTCGGAGCTTGTCCAGAAATGCATGTAAAAAGCATGTGCTTCAGGGATTGTTCAAAGCGCAAGTTACATTTCCTGACTGTAGGGGGAGCCCAGGAGCAGGGAATGCCAATTCTCCATAATGCTGCTTTAAGCACATTTACTTTCAGCCGTCAGATCAGACAGTCTGATTGCTGGAATCTCCTCCTCCTCCTTACCGAGGTCCTCTGCGTGAGCCGGTTCAGGTTGCTGTTCAGATGAGGGGTGAACACGTCCAGGTCAAACGGGTCAATATGGCTCTCCAGGGAGTCGCAGAGCTGCTGGATCCTAAAAAGGGGAACGCATCATACACATCATCCGTTCTGACTGGTGCTGTGGAGAAGAGGTTAATGGGGGAAGGGGGCGGGATGGTACCTGGGGTCCTGTTGTGATCGGGAGCTCTTCCCCTCCTCCAGCCGAGTGCCCAGCGTGGCCGAGAGGACGCGTAGGTCAAACAGCAGCTGCAGCGCTCTGTTCTGGGTGATGGGGGGCGCTACATCCTAAAACACAGAGACAGATAAGCATTGAAATTCATGGGGGAAATAAATAATGGAAAAAAATGTACATAAAAAAAAGAAAGTAGGACGGAAAAAATAATAAAAATAAATACAAATTAAAACATTAAAACAAAATTTTTTAATAAAAATAATAATACTAATGGTCAGACAGAAAGGTGGCGAGTCAGAGAGCCGGATGACCACAGCAGAGTAGGTGGAGCTCTCACCTTGCCCTCCGAGTGCTGGGTGAGTTTTTCATACTTGTTCAGCACCTGATCCACACAGCCTCTCAGCAGCTCCAGCAGAGTGACCTTCGGCAGAGCGTGACCCCCAACCCTGTTCACCTCCAGACACAGCTGGAACAGCAGAGACTGAACATACCAGGACGGCTGTGGAGAGAAAACAAAATGACTGTGGTGTTCCTGTATCCTGTAACACACACTCCATCACCAATCAGCCAAAACATTAAGAACACTGATGATCTGGGTCCAGTGGCTCCTGTCGGTTAGGGGGTGAATCTACATATTAGGCAGAGAGTGAAGAACAGTCAGTTCTTGAAGGTGATGAAGGTGCTGACGCAGGAAAAAAAATGGACAAGCGTAAGAATCTGAGACACTTTGACAGGAAGAACCAAACTGTGATGTTCTAGATACATGACTGGGTCAGAACATCTCCAGAACATCAGGCAGATCTTGTGGGGTGTTCCAACCTACAGGACTTATTAAAGGATCTGCTGCTTCAGAGGTCTTGTGGGGTCCATGCTTAGATGGCCCAGAGCTGTTTTTGTGGCGCAAGGGTGACCAACACAATATTAGGCAGGAGGGGAATGGTGTAGGACACTGTGTAGGGATAGGGATTAGATATCTATATAGGACCTCTGCAGCGCCCCCTAGGGTTCAACTCAGCTATAGATGTGACAGCAAATACCTGTGGCCAGCCTGCATTCTCTAACACGTTGAGGGTATCAGTGCTCTGCTGATGCCGAGCTGTTTACCTGTACAGGTAGGTGGATTTTGGACATGATCGTGTTTCCTGACTCCGCCTCCTCCTGGATCTCCAGCTCCTCCCAGTGAGTAGCCGTAGCCAGGACTGAGCCGGCAGAGTCAGCGTGGAGAGCAGCTCCAAAACGGCCCACCAGCACCTAACAAAGACACACACAGACACACACACACAGACAGACAGATCAGAACATGACCACAACACTGAGAGTTCCAGATCCTGCCACAACAGTTCAACAGGGTTTAGACCAGGACGTTGATTGGCCAACTTCAGAAGGTCAAAAGTCTTTATGGTAGTTTTTAGGGTAGAAGTGAGGTAGACGTGTTTTTGTGCTCTGGATCAGAGACGTCTTTGAGAGAACATCAATCAATTATCCAAAGCCCTATAGCAGGTATACAGAACCTCACAGTGGTTAACAATAATCTATATGTAGACCTAAACCTAGTCCAGACCTAATCACTACTGAAATGTGGAGGCAGGTCCTAAAACACACAGTTCACACAAGTGTGCCTGAACTGAAGGAGTGCTGCAGGGAGGAGTGGCCACAGTGTAAGCAGCTACTGAAGGGAAGGGGACACTCACTTTCACACAGGGCCAGTCGCTCACATGGTTGTATTTGTTATTAGGGGAGGGTTTAACATGTGATGCCAGTTTGAGCACAAATTGAGGAACTCAGATGGGGGGGGAACTCAGATGTTCCTGTTACTAAAGCTGTACTGTGGATGAAAGTGTTATATTAATACGGGTATTGATCACTGTGATGATATATTTGCTACTGAAATCAATTGTCACAACCATTACATTTACATTTACAGCATTTAGCAGAGCTCTTCTCCAGAGCGACTTACAGAAGAGCTTCACTGGTTACTAAAAAATAACAAGTCAATATGGAGACCATAATACCCTACCCATTATCAGTAGTGTTGTAGCCAAGGCTGAGTCAAGACAGAGATAATATATATGACATAATAATAATAATTATAATAACATAAAACAGCTAACAGTCTAACTTTATTGTTAAATATTAGTCTTAGCCAAACTTTGGCAGTGTAACTTACGGTAGCAATGGTGGCAATTCTGTGTCCCTTCTTCTGTAATACTTAACTCTCAGAATGTTCCACATGAAGCCCAACTGAATATAAACCAGCTCCATCCACTCCATCCATTCTTATTAATAAAACTACAAATCTGAGCGTTCGCTGGAATCTGGCATTAATCGGCACGCTCACGGCCATGGATTCTGTGGGCCCGCTTTCCTCTATATCTGCTGTGTTCTGCTACGTGATGCTACACACCACTGCGCAGTGCGTCTGCTACCCGGGGTACGGTGTTCAGCACGCTCTCCCTCAAACTCGACTGTTATTCAATAACCATAAAATTAAAAGTTCAGTTTCTAATTAACGTCTCCTCAGACAGACGCACTGGACTTGGCTGGTCTTGGCGACAATTTTCAAGTCCACCTCACTCGAGATTTCAAGTCCACCTCACAGATTCCAAACGCGGCATATATATATTAAATATTATATATATATATATATATATTTTTTTTTTTTAATAAAATTTTTGAAATGGATATTTCCTGTGTTTTCTACTCCAGTATAACCAGTTCCTCTGAATTCTGAATCGATGTGTGTGTCTAACCTTGGATACAGCATTGCTCCAGATGCGATACGCCTCCGTACTGCAGGTCAGCAGCTCGTCCTTCAGCCCAGCCCATTTCACCTGAGCTGGACTAAGCTCCACCCCTCTGACGGCACTGCCTTTGCCCAGCTTTTTGCCCTGCCGGGGGGTTCCCCTGCCCGCAGCGTCCGCGGCGTCCGCGGCACTGCCCCGCTGACCGAGAACACACTGCCTCAGGCTGGGGCACAGCTCCCCCAGCGACTGACACAGCCGTGCCATGAACAGCACAGAGCTCATCCGGCCCGACCCGACGGGCTCTGCCTGCTTGGTCAGCTCAGAGCGGACACTGGAGAGGATGTCCCTGACACAGGCCAGACAGTGCTCCCTCAGAGCCTCCTCCACAGCCGCCGCGTCCGTGAAGCGGTTAAAAGAGGAGGAGCCTGGAGCAGGTGCACTCTCAGGCTGATCTGTGCTGGGGGTCTCCGGAGGCAAATAGTGCTGCAGGTCCTCCAGCTTGGCTTTAAGTTTGGAGTCGAGAGCAGAGCAGAAGGTCTGGACGCAGGGCGTGAGGGCCAGGGTCTTCATGGACAGGCCGCTCTTCACATGAGAATATGGCTGCGCGATAGGGACAAAATATTAGAACTGCATTATATGACCATATGAATACACTGGTCACACTGAGCAGCCAGTACACTGTACCTGTGGACTGCGCTGGGACACGCTGACCCAGGCTGCGTCACTCGGCAGGTCTCCCTGAGACTCCGCCCACAGAAAGGCAGCCACATCGCTCTCGTACTGAACCCCACGGCCTGCAGGCTGAGACTGAGCTTCCAGGTCACGCAGGGCGGAGGACAGGAGCTGCCTGGAGCTGCTGGAGATCCCCTCTGCGCCCTCCTGAGTGATCGCCTGTGGGTATAGGAGGAGTTTCTGACACACTGCACACATCTGCACACATCTGCATCCTGTCCAACAAGCCTGCAGAGCTCATCCAACCAGCAGTATGTTCAATATTAACACACAGCAAATAAAGGGGGTGTGACCCACCACTGTGAGGAACTCCCTCAAAGCTGGAGGTAGGTGGACCCATCCTTGGTGTAAAGACACCTTAACACACAAGTCTGTTGTTCTGCACTGGTGTACTGACAACCATAGATTTTATTTTTACCGCAAGCAAATGAGACATGACGTTATACTGGAGCTGGGCGATATGAAAAAGTTTTATAATCATGATATTTAAAGACATTTTTTATGATATTTAACACAATATTTTATCATGTAGACAAAAATGCACCAACTGTGTACATTTTTTAAAAACTGCTTTACGAATACTCTTCCAAACTCAGTATCGTGATTTTTACTGAAAATATGTTTCACTTCATTTATTAATTAAATAAGACTCTCTTTCTAATGAAACATGCAGATAATCAGTGCTCTTTAAGCGATACGATAAGGTACTGTCATACTGGCATATTTATAGATCCCAGTTTTAGACATTACCTAACTTTACTTAACATCTCCAGATCTTTTTTAATGTAAGCGAGGGATCTGTTGACTCAGAGTACCTCAACGCGGACTGTCAGTCAATACCAATCAGATCCGATCTTTGATTTTATACCAATACAGAACCACATCGCAGGTAAGAGATGCTGTTAATAAACACCAATAAAATCCTGTGTGTGTGTGTGCGCGTGTGTGTGCGTACCTTCAGGCGCTGTAGGAACAACTGCTGCAGCAGGTCGTCCCACAGACAGAGCGGTTTGTCCAGCAGCCGCAGGCACACAGCGCCCCAGTGCAGGCTGATGGACTCGCTGCTCAGCAGCTCCCACACCGCGTCCCGGATCGCAGCCAGAGCCTTCAGGGTCTTCACGTACACCAGCAGACTGCTCACACCAGCGCGGATATCCTCCTTACACCTGCACACGCAGCAGAGGAAATGGAAACATAACTAGTTAAAGCATTAATCATAGCCATAACATTAAAAGTACCTGCCTAACTAATGCCGTGTCGGTCCCCTTGTTTAGCCACAACAGCTCTGACCCATCAAGGCTCCACAAGACCTCTGACTAACTTTTGGTAGGTACTGACCACTGCATATCGGGAATACCCCACAAGACCTATGATGAACTGACTGTTCACTTGCTGGCTAATATCCACCCCTTGACAGATGCAATTGGTTTTAAAGTGATGGCTGATCAGTTAATAATAAGTAAATTAATAAATAAATAAACACAAAAAAAACAAGAGGGTCAAGTAGTACGACCTCAGCCCACTAGTCCCACAGACTGAAAAAAAACAGTCACAGAGGAAAGAGGTGACCACTTTAAAGAAAGCTCCTTATCCGAGAAACACCAGCTGGGATTGGGAAGGTCCAGTGAAGTCCATGGCTCGGGAGCAGTGCGGTTCTGAGAGTGGAGTAGGATGTAAAGGGCACTCACGTGTCGATCCACTGCTGCAGCGTGTCTCGGAGCTGGTCTCGCTGTATGGGCTGGGCCAGTGTGCGGAGGACAGGCTGGAAGTCTGTGACTGAGGAGGGCAGATACTTAAACCAGCTGCCCGCGCTGCCCTCGCCATGCAGGACCTTCTGGCCTTTAGCTGCAGCACAGAGGCAATACACACAACCATCAAACATCAACAGCCCTCCAATACAACAGCTGGATGATAGGATCAGCTGATACTTGATGACCTCTATCCTTTTTTTCTTTAGGAAAGTTATTATAATAATTATAATAACAATAATAATAACAATAATAATACTAATATAATAATAATATTCTTCATTTATTTTGCACATTAAAAATGCATCTGAAAGTGCTTTATTGATTAAAAATGTGTAAGTATGGCCCTGAGTGGTATGGCCTCGCTCTTTCCAGGGTGGGTAGATGGCACTTTCTGCCCACATCACTCCAGTGCAACGCTGGCCGACACTGCCCTCTGCTGACCGATGCATCAGTGCCGGGTACACAGCGCCGGTTGCCTGGTGCTGTTGCATCGGAGCGGTTCTGAAAAAGTGGCGCTGGCTGGCTGCACACGTGTCGGAGAAGGCGTGTGTTGGTATTCACCCTCCCAGTATCAGGACCATTACAGGAGATGGTGAGGAATATGTAGGGGTTGGGTAGTTGGTAATTGATCCATATTGGGGACAAAATGGGTTAAGATCCAGATTCCAGATCACATGGAAGCAGATGAAAGCAGGCTGAGAGCAGGCGGCTCACCAGCAGACGTGGTGGAGGTGACGTTTTCCAGGGTGGTGAAGAGTAACCCACAGCTCAGCCCAGGCTCCGTCCCGCGGCCCTCTGGAGGCAGGTAGAACACAGCGTACGCCTGATACAGGGTGGTCACCAGCAGCTCCACCAACGAGCACACCTGCGCTTTAATCCCAGCTCCTACAGCAACAAGAACATATAATAGAGGTAAATAATAAACAGAATTAAATGACTAATACTGCTGCTGCTGCTAATTATAATAATAATACTGCTACTACTATTAAAAAATAATAATAATAAAATAATAATAATAATTAGAAGAAGAAGAAATATAAATAAAAATATAATAAAAAATATAATGTAGTAAATATATACTACTAAGAACATGTGTGTGTAGGATTATATATTACACAATAAATAATAATAATAATTAGAAGAAGAAGAAATATAAAAATATAATGTAGTAAATATATACTACTAACAATGTTATATATACACGTGTAGGATTATGTATTGTATAATAGTAATAATAAACATAATAATAAATAATAATAATAATAATAATAATACTGCTACTACTATTAATAAAATAATAATAATAGGATTATATATTACACAATAAATAATAATAATAATAATAATACTGCCACTACTATTAATAAAAATATAATAATTATTATAATACTAAATATAATAATATCTCAATCACTTTAGTCCTTCGTGAGGTTCTAGATAGGAGCAGTAGTGTGTGCAGAATAACAGAAAACCTCACTACACAAAACGGGTTCTACGCTGTACTGAGAAATGGCTCTTAGGATCATAACAACAGGCCTTTATAGAACCATCTACAAGAACCCTTTAAGCAAGCAAAGAACCAGGGTTCCACTACCATTACAGGTACTTATGGTGTGTGTGTGTGTGTGTACCATGTTGGGGCTGGTTGAGAAGCTGCTGAATGGAAGCTTTCCTGGCCAGCAGGAAATCAGCGAGGGCCTGTCGGGGCGAGCTGTCCTCCAGTAGCATGGTGGACACCAGAGCTTCAGCTATGGCCTGATCAGACACTGCCCGGCCTCGCAGCACCGACTTACTGTCCAACAGGATGGTGGATCTGGAGGAGGAGGAGGAGGAGGTAGAAGGTGGAGAGGAGGTGAGGTTGTTAAACAGCGCTCTCTAAATGACTTGATGGAACAAACCCTTGTATCTCCCTCTTCATTATTTAAAATACGTGTCAAAGGAACGTCTGCTACATGTACCTGAAGTGGCCGGCGGCTGCCACCTGCCGCACCAGTATGGGGAAGCGCGAGAGGACGGGGCTGTAGAGTGGACTGCCTCCGTCCAGGTGCAGCTGGCTGTGGAGGTGACAGCACAGCAGGTAGAGCTGCGTGGCCTGCAGGTACTGAGAGCCCTCCATAGCGCTCCATATCCGCTCAGGTATCTCCAGGAGGAGCTTGATCTGAGAGGCTATGGTGTAGAACTTCTCTTTGGACTGTCTCTGATCCTGCCGAACACACAAACGCACAAACCGATGAGCTCTACTCTTCTGAAGCAGCTAGAGAGACCCGGGTGCCGACAGCGCCCCCTTGTGGAGACTCTTAATTATAATATTTGTATGATATTAAAGCAGCTATATAAAACATCAGCAGAGACAGTTCACGTCGTAAAGCTACTTTTTCTGAAACACTGAACTGCATTTTATGTCCAAATGTTTGTGGACACCCCTTCTGCCAGTAGAATAGGACTCTGTTGAACCTGTTGGCACCATAAATTTATGGCTGACTTCAAAAGAAACAATGAAGTATGTGTCTCAATACTTTTGTCCAATGAACATTAAAGCACTTAAAGGGGCAGTTTGAAAAAAATCCAATCCACATGATTGATCTCTGAGCGCAGATTCAGCCGATCAGTCAAGACGCGTTTGGGATCTGACATGTGCTTCTTTAATTTACATCAGGAGATGCTAGGCTAACATCGCTAACAAACACTGGTCTCAGGCTGTCACCAGTCTTAGCGCTGCAAACATGAACTTCTCCGCAGAGCTGATCTTTAAAGTAACGCTTCCAGTTTTAGCTTAAATGTTAATTAGGTCTTTCATTTGCATGCAAACACAGGCTGCTTTTAAAGCAAAGAAATGACCACTTTACAAACTTTACTCAAAGTTTATAATTAACAGAGACCCACACAGGGTCAGAAATCCCATAATCAAGTCTATTAGAGAATACTGATCACCCACACACACTTTGAGGAGAGTGTGTGATGATCTAGACCAGCAGTTAGCATCACGCTAATTGGTGTACATAGACTTCCATTAGCTTTTTAGCTACATCGCTAGCTAACACTGCTAACGGCTCCAGGACATTACCTCCAGCTTACTGAGACTCTGCGGAGGGGCTTTGGTCTGCTTGAGCTGCTGGCAGTACCGGTCCATGCCCTGGATGCACCGGACCACACTCTCCGAGCACTGGCGCATCTCCCCTATAGTGTCCGCGGCGTCGATCAGGTCCCGGTACCGCTCCCCCACCATCTGCCGGAGCTCCTCTTTCTTCTGCTCGATCTCCCCTCGGACTTTACGCTCGATGGCGCGGATCTCGTCCGTGCTGTACCGCTCGAACAGCACGTTCGGGTCCTTAATGTCCGAGACCCGGAGCGAGTGGGCCGGTACCGAAGCCATGGCTCTGTAGTTCCGTAGCTAGACGCGGAGGAGAGGAGAGGTGGGGTTTGTGTTTTTGTTTGTTCCCCACCCGTATTCACGATGTCCCGCCTTTCAGCAGCTCGGATTGGTCGGTAAGTTGCCGTTCCTGCGCTCTGATTGGCTAATAGTTCCTGCGTCGCTAGAAGAAGCGGGCTAAGTGTAACCCACTAGCCAATCACAGCGCGAGGGGACGGACGTTGTGCGAAAACGGGTGGGGGGAAGAAAGCAACGCCAGCTCCACGTCAACACAGGTCAGAGGTTTTGAGGATTGAACTGATAAACGAGAGAGCTCCCCCTGCCGGCGAGCGGAGCTCCCCCAGAGTCTGCACATTACACTTGTTATTAATTTCATATTTTTTAGCTTTCTAGCAGATTAAGTGAGTTTTTTTTTTTTACTAAATGTGCTCATCCCCCCTTTTAATTAATCAATTAATCAACCTTTATTTTCAGATGGAATTACACTGAGGAACTAAAATGAGGGTGAGGCCAATTTTAATGTAGCCAATTATTTACAATAAACAGGGATTGAAACAACATAAAAATAACATTTAATCAACTTATTTTAATATGGAATGACCATATTAAAAAGATTAAAATCAAACCAACCAAGATAAAATAAAATGATGGGTGTATAAAATTAACAAATTAAGATTTCTGTTAGAAAAACAAGAAAATAAATAAAAAAACATAGAACTCCTAAACCATTTAAAAATAATTAAAAAAATTAAAAAAATAATAAAAAAAGATAAAAAGTAAAAAAAACAAAATTGAAGTGAACTTATATAATAATAAACTAAAGTAAGATTTTAAACAACAGAATTATGACATTTAAAACAAATCAAAAGTAAGAATAAGTAGGAAAACTAGAATAAATGTCTACACAATAAAGTAACGTATGAATCAGTGTTAAAACATATATAATATATAATATAATAATTAGAAGAAGAAGAAGAAGAAGAAGAAGAAGAAGAAATAAACAAATAGAAAAACCCAAGACGAAAAAAAGTAAACAATCCTGACAGCCAATCAGAACACAGCTCGGACTTACAATAATAAGTCAGTGGAAAGCCATCAGCATCTCCTTTAACCCAAACACCCCAGCCTCTCCCCGCTCCAACCACTCACTGGAGGAGGTACAGGAACATCAGAGCCAGGATCACCAGACTGAAGGAGGGGTTTTACCCGCCTGCCCTTAAACTCTACACTTAAACTCTACACTTAAACTCTACAGTTATAAACAGACCTCTGTGGGATCACCCACAAAAATACCGCATATGGGCTCTTTAACCACTGAGCGATGATGTAAAGGGGAAACAGCGCCCTCTGCCGCCGCATCCAACACACTGGCTTCTGCGCCACAGGTGAGAGCAGGTGTCCCGGAAACGAGAGCAAACGAAAGCGCAGGTGAGTCGATTAATGTTTCTGTCTTTCCAGAGACACTTTCATCATGTATAAAGACCGAATTATGAACATTAAAACGTTGAATAATGTTATGGGTATGAGTGATGTACAGATGAAGCTGTTTCTAATGTTAAAGTAGTGTATTTAATGTTGACGGAGGACTTTATGTTTATCCACAGGACTAAATATTACTCTGAGAAGTCTCAAAGCTACAGTCTCTGAGTTTTACTGAGCAGTGAAGCAGTAACGGCCTGTTAGAGGCTTCATTCTGCCTCTGCTCAGTTCCGACTGTTTTAGCTGCTTCCGTGTTTCTGTGCTAGTGCTAGCGGTGCTTATTTCTGACATTATCCTTAAATTCAGGCTTTTTTCTCCCCTTTCTCGCAAAATAAACACCCAGGCACGTGTTTTCTCTCAGACGAGGAGAGATCAGGACGGGGATTTCACTCAGGCTGATGTTTGTGAAACTTTCTTTAAAGATTTTCGCTTCTGAATCACAGACCAGCGGCGCTTCAGTAAGGGAGCGTCTACAAAGTGCGCACAGCGACGTGTCGAGATATTATAGTTTATCGTTAATAAAAACAGCGCGGCAGTACTGAGAGTACTCTATAGTAAACGAAATACATTTTACTTTCAGTCACCACAACCTTCAACCAGTCTTCAGGATGTGCTTTTGTTAAAGATATCTATTTTCTCATTTTCACTGTGAAGCTTATGAGCCCCGGTCCCTAACGTGTCTGTTGAGTCTTTGGGTTTTCGCTTGTGGCCTGAGCGCTGCTGTGTCGTTGCTGTAGGGAAGATATCAGATACACAAATAAATAAATCACCTTTAACCTTTTCTAACATATTCACTGGTTATTAATTCATTAGTTTGTTTAATATATCATATTCAGTATTTATCCACTCAAACTCTCTGGAACTGTATTATTCTCTCTGGAGTGTATTATTGATATTACAATAACAATATAACAATAAGTACTCCAGCATTAGAAGAAGAGATCTGTTTCATCACAGATGGATTATTATGTTACATTTTGTAATAATACATAAGACACTAACTTTATTTGACCTTCCTCACTCAGGCTGCTGAAAATGACACACGTTTTTCATGTGTTATCATTTTCTTGTAAAAACCCTAAACAAAAAAATGTGTTATAGAAATAACAGTAACAATATCATTACAAAAGAGCAATAATAATAATGATTATTATAACGATGATCACTCAATTACTACCACTTTGCCACTTCATTATGTTCACATAATTTATATATATATATGTGTGTGTGTGTGTGTGTGTGTGTATATATATATATATATATTGCAACTGTTGTATAAGAATAATCACTCTATAAAATAAAATATAAAACAAACAGAAAGGAAAAAAATATATATATATATTTTCCCTTTCTGATTGTTTTATATTTTATTTATATTTTATTTGTATAAATCTATATATCTGATTGTTTTATATTTTTATTTTTATAAAATAAAATATAAAACAAACAGAAAGGAAAAAAAAATATATATAAATATTTTTCCCTTTCTGATTATTTTATATTTTATTTATATAAATTTATGTACCTGATTGTTTTATATTTTTATTTTTATATATATTTTTATATATATATATATATATATATATATATATATATATATATATATTTTTTTTTTTTTTTATTTATTTATTATTATTTTTTTTTTTCCCTTTCTGATTGTTTTATATTTTATTTTATACAGTGATTATTATTACACGAACCGTTGCAACTGTAACAACTGCAGTTTCCCTCCTGGGATCAATAAATATTTATGATTCTGAATCTGTTAATCATCATATAATATATATTACAATATATAATAGTTTATAGAACAATTATATTGTTATATGATTATATATACACAATAATAATAATAATAATAATAATAATAATAATAATGTTTGTTATAATTATTTATGAACTGTGGTGTAAGATACCAAAACCCAGCCTGAGTGAACTGAAGTGTGATCTACAGTAAATCAGTACCGAATCTGAACCATCACAACACCATCAGCCTAAACCCAGAAAAGAGTCAGGAGATAGATGCTAATGACTGAAATGGAAACATGATCAGTCGGACTCTCTGAGGATAGTAATGAGATAAAGGGAACTGAGTGAATGTGTTTCAGACGCAGCGATGGCTCAGAGGTCAGACGTCCAGCAGGACCTTCAGAACCAGTTTAACGATGTGGTGAGCAGACTGCAGTCCAAGGAGCTCTTTCAGTCGGACTGGGACATCGCCTCCTTCGCCATCTTCTTCATTTTCATAGGCAAGTCACAGAAAACATCAATATTACTGTACTTTATTACAGATAACCACATTTCATTTACAGACACTGCCAGTTAAACCAACAGACCGTCTGTGAGAGCTGCTGCTGTAGGAGCTCATATCCCACAGTTTACTCTGTTTAGGGCCTGATTGAATTTTAAACAGGTGGTTTTGCAGTTTGAGCCATAAGAGCCAAAAACTCAGTTAGAAAAGTAGACCCAGTTTAGGAGGCGCCTGTTCTTTTCCTGTTCACTCCTCCATACCAAAAATGAGTTACAGCCACTAGAGGGCGCTCCATTGAATGGTGGTTAATGAAGCTAAATGGCTTCTGGTTATTCAGGTGCTTAAAAAATTCGGATTGGCTGGCATTGTGACTAGTGGGTGCTGATTGATTAGCATTCTAACTACTGAGTGCCGATTGGCTGGCATTGTGGCTACTGAGTGCCGATTGGCTGGCATTGTGGCTACTGAGTGCTGATTGGCTGGCATTGTGGCTACTGAGTACCGATTGGCTGGCATTGTGGCTACTGAGTGCTGATTGGCTGGCATTGTGGCTACTGAGTACCGATTGGCTGGCATTGTGGCTACTGAGTGCTGATTGGCTGGCATTGTGGCTACTGAGTGCCGACTGGCTGGCATTGTGGCTACTGAGTGCTGATTGGCTGGCATTCTAAGTGCTGATTGGCCCTTTAATGTTCCTGAACAAACCGGACCTGATTCAGAAGGTTTAGTTTTCCATCTTTTGAGCTCTGTCTCAGTCTCTGCCTCAGGTGTGCAAACAGACACGCACCTGAGCAGGTGAGCTCTGTGACTCAATTTGTTTATCCCCGTTTCCTCAGGGATGGTCCTCCTGCTGGTTATCCTGGTCATCATACGCTGCTGCTGCTGCTGCTGCTGTGATGAGAAGGTATTTACGGGCAGTTATTACATAATAATAACACTATAATAAAGGCTAATATGAAATCCAGACTTCGGCTAAAAATGAATTTACATTCGTACAGCCCAAGCATCGCAAGGTGGGCATCGACAACATGGGGCTGGAACCCTGAAGAACGAGGAACCCTGAAGAACTCGACTGTGATCAGCCTGAACACTGTATTTCAATCACGCGTCTGTTTTCACTGTTGAAATTGTGCCAGATCATTAATGGGGAATGTTGTTGAGTGAGTTTCTGAGGAGGAGACGGACTGGCGGGTGAAAGAGGTCAGGTTAAAGGTAAATATTTTAAGTGCAAACACATTTCCCAAATCCTCTTCATCATTTTTATGAGTTCAGTCAGTCAGCGTTCTCTACATTGTACGATGTGACGGGTCAATATTTAATGTACATCAATTCATTTTGTTCTGTGACTTTTATTATGTACACAAACTCACCGTCACAGAATTATTAATGATTTATTTAACTTAACCCTGAGAGACCCTCTTTGTTTAAACCGCTGGATTTAGGCTCATGCTTAGGTCTGATGTACTGTGGTTAAAGCTTAGCAGTTAGTCCCCAGTATCGGCCACATCCGCTCTTTCGCTTGGATGAAATAAAAAAAAAGCTCCCGCCTAGAGCTGGGCGATATGGCGATATTTTATTGTATCGTGATAAATTGTTATCATGATACACAGTAAGCTTTTTTTAATCATATGGAGGATATTATTAATACTTAATAAACACTGATCAGCTGCAGGTTTCATTACTAACAGTGTAATTAGACTGGGTTAGTATGTTGAGTATAAATCACTGTATTCAGTACAGGAGAGGATCTGAACAGTAGTTTATAAGAATCTGATGATACTGATGTATTTAGTCTGTGATTACATTTGGTAATGTAATTATAAATATTGTGTATCATGAAAAATGTCTTGAAATATTGTGATGTAGTATTTTTACCATATCGCCCAGCCCTACTCCTGCCTTAGAGAAGCCTTTAAACTTTATTCCTGCAAAAAATAAAATAAATAAATACACAAAATAAAATTCTAATATTTAAACATCGCTAATAACGCTGTAATCTCGCACATCTAGGGCAGAAATGCGCACTATGCAGAAGTGTCCAATATCAGGGGCGGACATTGTTAGGGGACTTTAAGTTAGCCTACATATCCCAGCAGACCAGCTCATGTTTGATTAACTGAACATTATATGAGCCATTTTACCCTAAATCTAGCGTTTAAATCTAGTGTGTGGCGTTTTCATTCTTCTAGTAATCCTCGACTTCTCTGATTTGTCTCTAACAGAGAAGAACGGGTTTATAACCTCTCCTCTGTCTCACCCTCACACACGTTCTACACCCCGTATGTCCAGCTCTGTGCCCATTTGCCCCCTGAATGGCTCTGAATCCCCTGAACAACGAGCTCACCAAGGCCGAGAAATGCTAACGTTGCTACATGCTAAGCTAACCCTGCTAAGCACACTGAACTGTCCTGATTAGACTGACCCTCACCAGAACACCCCAAACTGACCAGCAGGCTGAGAGAGGAGGCTAGTTTAGTGTGATTGGCAGCAGTAGAGGTTAGGCGGAGCGGGTGGAGGCGTTTATACGGTTATAGAGAATAAAAGATGGGTAATTTTCATGGCCTCAGTTCAGTGTGCAGCGGTGTTAGCTTAGCTCGTAGCATTATTTGGATTTCAGCTCTTTTATGAACTCATAATTCAGAAAATGAAAATGTACACAGGCCTAAACGTAGTTTTATACTCCCTAAAGTATTTCAAGTAAACCCCAGAGCTGTATTCTGTATCAGACCACTGTAAAAGTCAGTGTAAAAGATTTTATTCCGAGTCATTCTGGACATTTCTATTGGTCCATTTATCATCAAATTCTAATATAATAAAGATTCACTTTATGGAGAAAAGTGAAAAATGGTAAAACTGGTGATGCAGGATTTTCTGCACAGCCGTGACGATGGACATGTCTCTTTATTATCGGCCGCTTCCTAAAACAGACTAATAAGGAACAGAAGGAAGATGTTGGGTTTCTGAGGGTTAAATGAGCTCATGTTGAAAAGGTCATGTTTAGATACTGTTGATTTATTGACTGTTTCGTTTGTGAATTATTAGATGAAGATGAGCAACACAGCACTTTACTCCTGAAGTTGATCTGCACTATAAAAAAATCATTATTTTCTTCCAAATTGTCCCTCATTTTTTATCTATTCAAATGAGCATTGAAATATTTCATTCATGCAACATGAAATTATAGCTTTCAATACATTTATTGCACAGATATACAGTCAACACACAGCTCAGCTCGAATTTACATATTTGTTCTATATTAATTAACAGAGGCTCAGTCCGGCCGACAGCGAGTGCATTCAGCGTCACAATAAATAAAGCATATGTATAAATTAACAGACAAACACATGGCTGACAGTGATGTGAATGATACGGTATGACGATAAATAAACTTAATCAATCATTACTGTAATCATTTCCTTTCACACTTCTGGAATGTAGTTTGATGGAGAGAGTCCCTAATTTGTTTTCCTTTTTTGGAGTGACGTAGAAAAACAAACAAACAAACAAACAAACAAACAAAAAGGTTCAAATTGTTTAGTGTTGTTCATTAGGGGGTGAGCTGCGTTCTTACGATCATCATTATCATAATTCATATAGATAATGCGAACGAAACACTTTCAACATGTTCTAATGTGCATCACAGTCGTTGACTGGTGTCAAACACTGAAAACACTGTTAACCTGATTTTGATCAGAAATCTCAAACAATTCAGACATTTCACAGCTTCTATTCAAAATTAATCAATTAATGGAATGTGAGAAATCTGTCCTGAATATTTAAAGGGGAACTCCACTAACTTTCCAAAATTCTCTGCATACCTCGGTGTGTGAGAGGAGCTCAGTCAGAGTCGGGGGTTCGGTGTGAATCTGAGCTTCACTGTAGAGAAACTGACCCACTCTGGTGAATGGAAGCAGGCATCGGTCTCCATGACTACAACACAGATACAGCCCATAATTTATCTCCTTTCCAAACCCACCAGTGCAGCTACTCGAGTCTTCTGAGTTTTATATGGAATGATGATGATGATGATGATGATGGTGGTAAAATAGTGGAGAATCTCAACTAATGCAGTTTTCTTTAGGGACTACTTTCTGTAGCCGCACTACACCCTGCAGCATGTATCCCTCCACCATTTTAATGATCTGGTTCTAAAAGCAGGTTCTAGAGCCGAACTCTTCTCAGAACTCTGGTAGAACAGTGTCTCAGGCATCAGGCAGCGTCTTCATCACCATTAGGTGAAGAACTTTCTGTGAGGAGCTTTTATTAGAGCTTCAGACGTCTGCTTCCCTTCACCTCCACTGTAGAACCACAGCTCTGACTGGGTGAAGTTATCTAGAACCAGTTTCACACCAAACCCTCCTGAATGATTCTGTTTACAACATAACTGTTTAATTCTGCAGATAATTTAAGGAATAGCTGATGTTCCCTTTTAATGCACAGTCACAGGAAATGCCTGGAGAAGCTCCCAGGCTGCAGAATGTGGCTCATATTGGCAAACTTCTCAACAACGACCCCAAACATCAGAGTCACTCGAACCACCGTGACCTTTCAGCTGAAGTGTTAATCCTCAGCCTTGGGTGTGTTAACAGCTCACCTCACTTTCTGATTCAGTCAAAATAAAGATAAGCTACATCTGCAGCACACACACATGCACACACACACACACACACACACACACACACACACACACACACACACACACACACACACACACACACACACACACATACATACATACATACATACATACACACACCATGAGTGACTGGTCCCAGCGCACGCTGCATAAAAGAAATCCACACAGCTGCATTGTGTTGTTTGCGTGTAGTGATTATGTAGAGATCTTCTCTTCTAGACGTTTAAACTGTAGATCTTTGGTTTAGAACGGCCTGTAGTTCCAAAAGCTGGAGAAAACAGAAATCTGCAAACAAAGAGAACAAACACGTCATCACAAACCACAAAGTGTCTTAATACTAATAATACTAATAATATTATAATTAGTATTAGTACAATAACTTAGGGTTATATTATAAAATCACACACACACACACACTCTATGTTCAATATGTATAACACATTCTGTTACACTATCTGTCCAAATGTTTATGGACACCCCTTCTAATGAATGCATTCAGCTACTTTAAGCTGCACCCATTTCTGACACAGATGTGCAAATGCACACACACAGCTTGTCTAGTCCCTGTAGAGAAGAAGTACCGCCAATAGAATAGGACTCTCTGGAGCAGATCATCATCATGACCCTATTGGCTCCATACTGCCTAATAATGCCAGGCGTGGGCTAGAGGGATATAAAGCCCCCCAGCATTGAGGAGCTGTGGAGCAGTGGAAGAACTGTGTTCTGTGGAATGATGGTGGAGGAGCTCCATCTAGTACTTTTGGGATGAGTTAGGGAGTTAAGGTCCTGACCTCACTAACTGACCTCTCAGCTAGAGTGACAATGAGATTTTATATTATATATACACATACACACACATTATATATATATATATATATATATATATATATATATATATATATATATATATATATATATATATATATTACACACACACACACACACACACACACACACACACACATCACCAGCAGTAATGAGGAACTGTCAGCTGCATCAGATTTACCAACTCTAACGTTCTCCAACTCTACAAAACCTGTACTAACACACATCAACCATGAGCTCCATTAATCAACTGTCTGAAAGCGAGTCAGAGTACACAGGGGCGTATCTGCGAGTGTTTAAGCCAAACACACCCACCTTATCTTTGAGCTGCTGGCACAGCTGCAGTGAGATAGTGAAAAACACCAGTGTGTCGTTCAGCCACGGCACCACACACTCCACCTTGTGCACGTGGCTGACCTCAAACTTAGTGTTGTTGATTTCACTGCGGGAAAGAGTCAAATGAGACGAATCAAATTAAATCAAATCCTGAATCAAATGGATGTCAACAAGCAAACAAACAAACAAACACAGAGCACTTACAACATCGCTCCGGGGTTGTGCAGAACTGAACTCCCAGCTGGTTTGAAGTTCTAGAGAAGAAAATAATTAAAGAATCAATTAAATGAGTCCTAACACAGATTATTGTGTAGCTATAATTCTATTATAATATTACAGATTGTGAATTATAGAGAAACTAATATAGTGCTGAGTGGCATATAGGGCTGTGTATTGGTAAGAACCTGGCGATATGATATGAATCACGATACAGGAGTTACGATTCACTGTACTGTGATATATATTGCGATACTGTAAACAAGGTAAGATCACCATTTTATTTAGGAAAAGTTTCATAGTATAAAAAAATATCATCATACACCAAAATCTGACACAGTGGGATCTGAAGAGTACAGACAGAGTACAACACTGCCCTCTAGTGGTCTGGGTTTAAACACAACACTAAATGAACCACTGTGACACCAATCTTTACATCTAAACTATTCATTATAATCAATACAGTGTTTTGATTCAGAATTGATACAGTACAGTACTGAGATACTGATAACAGGGTTGGGCCCTTGAGCAAAGCCTGAACTTTCTCTGCTCCCCGGGCGCCACAGCGATGGCTGCCCACCAGTCCAGGCACGTGTGCTCACTGTGTGCGAGTGTGTGTGTTCAATCCACATATGGGATAAAGGCGGATGGTGAATCTGGGTGTGTTGTGGTTCAGACAGTAATATTGATCCTAGCCTTAGCAGCACTGATGGACAATGAGCATTACATTAAAAACCTTCTGCTCTAGTGAACAGCTGTGTCCTCATTTCCACAAGTCTGGTCTAATTCTATGTATAGTGGATATTGGGAGTGTCGATTCTAATGTACTTTAATAATACTGCACATTTTAACAAACTACCTTTTAGAAATGTTTTGATTAGAAATCAGTACAATATAAAAAATGGTGTGAACAGAGACTTTACTTATATATGTCATGTTTGACTGTTTTCCAATCTGTTTTATTCAGAAAATAAACATAGAATATTATAATAAACAGAAATTGTGCCCTAAAAATGTGAAAATGCCACATTTACATTCAGAACATCATGACAGACAGGTTGCACAAACTTTTGCACATGTCCAAAATCTTGTCAAAATGATAAGTGAAAATGTTATTATAGCCACTTATTCCTGATGTGCTGCTTCCAGAAACATGGTTTGGGGTAAATAAATGGAAACTGAGTCTAAACCTGCTGAAAAACGTCAGATTTACGGTTCTGCTTGTTCACGTATTCATATTTAGAACTACACCACCACATAGTTGAAACAGGGGTGCACAAACTTTAGCACACCCTGCTGGTGGTGCGCTGCTGTACCTTGGTGGTGTTGGGCTGCAGGACGTGCAGCTGGTAGACGGTCAGGCAGAGTTTGCTGAGATTAATGTAGAAGTTGACCATCACGTCGCCGGGCATCGGAGGAGTGAACATTTTCTGAGGAGTGACAGGAGAGAGTGAGGGAGGGAGGGAGTGAGGGAGGGAGTGATACACACTGTATAAAGGAGCTGCTGGCCAATTAGGGTGATCAGATTTACCATCAGGCCGCTGGAGGCGAGCTCAGGCAGGGTCAGAGTGGCTGGCGTGGTCAAGCGGTTCCGCGCTCGTGTCAGCTGCAGCATCACCGCATCCATCAGCTACAACACAGCACAAAGACCATAACTCTCTCTCTCTCTCTCTCTCTCTCTCTCTCTCTCCTCTCTCCCCCCCCCCCCCCCCCCCCACCTTCTCCCTGCCACTATTGGTCAACATGTACCTGCATCTATTGGTCAAACTGCTTCCCAGAGTGAGAGAGAGGCTATTTAAAAAGGGCTGGACAAGGAGGCTGGACAAATCATAATAAGCACATCTAGAATAATCTACAATAAGCAGTTCTAGATTTAAATGCTGTGATTTTGTCCTGGTGGAACCAAAGATTCTGAAAGGTCCGAAAGCTCAGAGTTTCAATTCAATAATCAGATCAATCCCACACACAGTTAAAGCCTATCGGACCCGCCAGGCAGACTGAACAGTGTCCAGTCAAACAGTCAACAGACTTTATTTTAAATAATGTAGTTATTATTGTTTTTATTCCTGAAAATAAAGGTGGTAAAACGCTTTATTGCTTTATTTATTTATTTTTATTAGTTTATTTCTTTTTTATTATTAGCAGTATGACTTTACAGCCATTTAACTCCTCCCACCCTCATACACACATTGCCACGACCCCCCACCCACAACATCCTGACCACGGCAGACCCCAGCGTGCCCCCAGTGTCCTCTTTTTATTGGTCACTCTATATTTGGTGTCTAAAGTTTTGCTTATTTATTTTTACACTGGAGCTACGAGGCTAATGTAGCCAACAAGTACTGGACGCTTACAGTTAGCATTTGCCATGATGCTAACTGCAGACCTAAATCCTCACACACTCTCTAGGCTTGATTATGTAGGACTCTCTGTTATCTAGAACATGGGCTGAACTCAGGCCTTAAGATACTGCTACTGTTTTATCTAGTGCTATCTATGCAGTGTTCTAGATAACAGTCATACAGAGACAGAACCCATGCCGTTAGCACCATGCTAACTGGTTTGTGAATAATTCTAGTACTTCTTAGCTACATTAGCCATGTAGCTTTGGTGTAAAGCTGAAGAAGTGAACTCCAGACACCAAACAGGTCTCTGCTGACCGGCTGCCCTTACCACCTTTAATCTGGAGAAGGTCTGCACCACGTCTCGCACAACGCCGGCTTTCAAAAACACTCATTCTTGCTTTCTTGGCTTCTTTTAAACACGCTGCCGGTTACTCAGCAGCCACGCATAACTGCATCCCCACTGGAGACCAACCTTATTGACTTCAGCACCGGTTTTAAAGTGGTAGCTCTCGTCACGGCTGCTGAGCAGCTGCAGGGCCTGGTTCACGTGGTTCCTCGCGTCCTGGATCTGAGAACAAACAGGAGAGCCTGTACTGTTAAATGCACCATGAAGAAGGAGGAACAACCCATTAAGCAAGTCTAAAGCTCAAGATCAAAGAGGACATGTAGCCGTGTAGTCTCGAGTGATCAATTCCTGCGCTGTCTCTGAGTTTAAGGCCTAAAGGGCCGATACATACCTTACTTTGTCTGGTATTTACACCCACATATGATAAAATAATGTGGGTTTTGGACCAAGAACACAACTGTAATTTAAACAGGCGGTTTTTGTTACCGTGCCTTTAAGACCATGTTTATCTGGACTGTATTCTGATTAGATATTAGCCACATGTGTTTGCACTGGACAGTCAAATGAGTCTCAGGTTAGACTGAAATCCAGCTATATATATATATAGGGCTGTCAAATGAAGGCGTTAATTTGGATTAATTAAAATAATTTATGCTAAGTAATCGCCTTCCTGTTTGGCCCCTTTAATGGCACATTTACCTTTAAAAAAACAAAAAAAAAAAAACATACCCTTTAAATAGAAGCACTGTGCTCTGCAGGTTCTGCAGCAAGGAATTTTCCCATCATTGGAGAATATCACCTCAACCCAAAGCACTTCTCCATGAAACTGCTGGTCCAAGCCAGCACAGCGCACGATGCTACAGCTACAGCTGGACCAGGCCTTCACACGCTGACTCAGTAAAACTACCAGTGATTAACAAACAAATTGCAAAATGGATTGTGAATATGGCACGTAGACCAGTTTCGATGGTAGAGGGCCGAGGGCTAGTCGAGGTTTTACAGATAGGATCTTCTGAGGCAGCTTATAAGCCACCGTCAAGGAGCACAGCTGTGTCTCATCATCTTTCATCAACTTTACAACACAGACGTAGTAGCGGGAGCCCAAAACCAGCAGTCTATCCCAGTTATTCATTTATTAATTTCCTCTTCTGCAGAATTTATTTAACTTGTACATTTTTAAAAAATAATTTCATAGCAAAAAGTGATGAATGTGATGAATTAATCACAGAGCTTGTAGTTAATTATATTTTTTTTAATCGTTTGACAGCACTAATTGTATATATACACACATATATGAATCCAGCCACCACCTCCTTTGAAACTGCTGCCAATGAAGCCAACACACTCTAAGGAAAGCGGTGGGCAATAGATGCCTGTGTTGGACAACATCACTCAAGAGTGATGAGGGGAGAGAGCGCCATCTATTCACCCAGACAGAGCCTGACCGACTGTGCTCTCTCAGACTCTGGCTGCTGATGGCCGCATGCAAAGCGGCATGGCTCATGATTCAAGACCGCTGAGCCACTCTGAGCCACATTCACACTCAGAGTACAATCATTTAACGTGTGTTTAAAACGTCCGATTTATCCGAAGTTCAGTGACGAGCTTACCTGTTGTAACTTCCACTGTTTATCATCCCGGAATGCGAAATGCATGACTTGACTGCTCTTAGCAACTTTAATGTTGATGTCCTGCAAACAGACGACAATCTCATTACCACATGCCCCAAACCCCACTGTCCAGCACACAAACACAGGTGCAGGAGATCTGAAAGCAGGGTGTTGTGTAAGACGGTCACAGTCACAGTGTGAGCTGAGGGTTCGGTGGAGATGGTGAGTAAGACATTCAGTTTAATCTGTTGCATAACTGTGCTTTTCTGCTCTGTCAGCACCAACAGGAAAACACCGCCCTGTCCTCCTCCAGCAGGAGGAAGTTAATAGCTAACACTGCAAACGGTCAGCATCATTGAGAAACACACTTCAGGAGGTTGTGCAACACTTACGGCCTGAGTCAGGGCCTCCCCCTGCAGAGTCAGGACACCCTTCACCTGGTCCATCCTAGACAAAACACAACACATGACTATTACACAGCTCATACAGGATTAAAGGGCCTGTTATTGTGTGTTTAGTAAGACTAATACACACTTTATGTCCAAATAATTGTGGACACCCTATATTTAAGTCACACCCATTGCTGACACAGATGTGCAAATGCAGACCCTGTAGAGAAGTACTGCCAATAGAATAGGACTCTCTGCAGCAGATCAACATCATGACCCGATTGGCTCCATGCTGCCTAATGCCAGGCGTGGGCTAGAGGGGTATAAAGCCCCCCAGCATTGAGGAACTGTGTTCTCTGGAATGATGGTGGTGGAGCTCCATCCAGTACTTTAGGGATGAGTTGGGGAGTTGGGGATGATGAGGTGGGGTGTTGATCATCATCATCCAACATCCTGACCTCACTAACGCTCTTGTTGCTGAATGCAATCAAATCCTCACAGCAATGCTCCTCCTCCAAAATCTAGTAGAAACTCTTTTTAATATCCTTGATTATAGAAGAAACAATGAATGAGCAGATGTCCCAATACTTTTGTCCATATAGTGCATGTGTGTAAATGAGATATGCTCTGATTGGCTGTCCTGTATTATGCCTCACTCATAAACCATTCTGAGCTGAAACACTCCTTATAACTTCAGTGTGAGTGGGCGGGGCTAAACTGGGCTGTGTTTTTCAGACATCACAAGAACGCTGAACGCCTATTTTTGGGCTTTGAACAGCGCTGACCTGTAAAGGTATGGACCTCACAAGACCTCAGAAGGTGTCCTGCTGTGGGATCTGGCACCAAAACTAACGCTAGCAGCAGATCCTTTAACAAGTCCTGTAAGGTGTGAGGTGGGCGGAGCCTCCATGAGCATTAGTAAGAGTCTTGGGAGCTCATGACCCTGTCACCGGTTCACCGGTTCACCAGTCGTCCTACATTGGAGCACTTCTGGTAGGTGCTGATCACTGCATACCGGACTGAACACCCCACAAGACCTGCAGCCTGATGCTCTGGAGATGTTCTGACCCAGTCATTATCTAGAACATCACAGTTTGGTTCTTAGCAAAGTGTCTCAGATTCTTACGCTTGTCCATTTTTCCTGCTTCAGCACCTTCATCATCTTCAAGAACTGACTGTTCTTCACTCGCTGACCAATATGTAGACTCACCCCTCGACAGACAGGAGACACTGGACCCAGATCATCAGTGTTCTTCACCTCTCCCAGCCGTGGTTTTAATGATATGGCTGATTGGGGTAGACTTCTATAAAGCAGCACTGTAAGAGTAGCTGAGACCTCGTTCAGTAAGGGCTGCGGTTGCATGTCTCGGCCCAGTCCTGCCCTTAGTTTACATTGCAATCCAAACCCAACGCTGTGCACCCAGAGCAAACAGAGAGAGACGGAGCTTACGTGGAGCTGCCCAGGATGAAGTTCTCTTGCTTGAGTTGACCCTCCATGCCTGGAGAAGGAACTGCAAACCGCCTCGATGCTTCCTATGATGGAAAAGCAGGAGATGTAGCCTGGATGTCACTCAGGTTATGAGAAATTCAATGTGTTTAATAACAATACAGTACTACCTTCAGGATGTCCTGCAGCTGCTTCAGCACTGCATGCACCTCCTCCTTCAGCAGCCAGTTGAACTCTTCCTCCTGACCGACAGAAAGAGAACTTAGAACTTAGAACTGTGCACACTACATGTCCAAATGTTTGTGGACACCCCTTTTCTGCATTGCTCACACTGATGTGCAAATGCTGCCTATTGCCAGGCGTGGGCTAGAGGGGTATAAAGCCCCCCAGCATTGAGGAGCTGTGGAGCAGTGGAGGAACTGTGTTCTCTGGAATGATGGTGGTGGAGCTCCATCCAGTACTTTGGGGGGTTGGGGATTATGAGGTGGAGTGGTGATCATCATCCAACATCTTGATCTCAGGATCAGCTCTTTTTAATCCCCATGATTTGATGTGCTCCAAATTGAGAAAGTCAGGGTTCAATAAATCAGTTTCCCCATTAGTAAATATGACCTTGTGAACAGAGGTGTCGAGTAATTCAGTACAAATATTTCATTACTTTACTTAAGTAGAAATGTAGGTTATCTAAACTTTACTGGAGTAATTATTCTTTACTTCTACTTCTTCCATTTTCCCCCAATTATCTGAACTTTCTCCTCCGTACATTTTAAAAACAGCCTCGTTCCTCCTATTTCATTTCCCTTAGTTTTCATTCCGGCTCGTCATCAATAAAAAACCCTCTCCAGATAAATCCTGTGAGTCTGATCGTGATTGGATGAGAAGTATAAACAGACACCATTCTGACTCCCTATTGGTTTATAAGAGATCCATCACACCTGCACACGTCCCGTCACTCTCCAGCGAGCTCACAGCAGACGTCTGTAGTCTAGTATGAAGACTGTGTCCGTGGCAGAGACTCAAGAGAGCTGCAGTGAAACGTCCCGACTGAGCCCCACATTTACACTCCAATAAAGCTTATTGATCACACGCCTCTGAAGTCTGACTTTCTGCAGCTTTACAGAACTTCTAGACAACGACTCCTCATATTTTCCTCCATGAAGCTCATGTTGATGCTCAGTAGAGCACAGAGACGCTCCTTTAATAGAGCTGATATTACTGAAATGCTTCATTTTCAATGGGCAGATCTGCAGCTGAAACAGGAGCCTAGTGCAGCCCAACATTTTTAACATCAACATTTTAATAGATCATTCTCCTCATTATGACTTTTAGAGAAATTGGGTTTTTTTTGGGGGGGGGGTAGTGCACTATAGACCCCTGTGGCGCGGCCTAAGCTTTCGGTCTTCGTTTTCCTTCCATTACTTTTACTTTTCTACTTGAAGTGGTTCTGAAACCAGTACTTTTACACTTTTACTGGAGTAAAAAGCTTCAGTTGATACTTCAGCTTCTATAGAAGTCTTTTAAACCCTCGCATCTCCACTCACTTCTACCTGAGGAATGAATGAGAATACTTTGACACCTTTGCTTATGGAGGCATTCATGCATTCACGACTTGAAGCCAGCAAACAGCCTCCTGGATCAGCATTAGAGAGTTGAATCAATGAATCAAATGCAGATATTTTACTGCAGTGTCATCTAAACACTCTGCCTTTACACAAACACATCAGCACAGACCAGCTCCACAGATCACACAGATCTAAACATCTGCCTGAAGTCGATTTTTTAATCAGCTGAGAAAACTATGTGGAATCGACTCAAAGAATCGACTCTATCAAATCCCATCAATCGAACAGCCCTTGTGTGAGGTGCTGGGGGGTCTCTCTGCCCTATCCCACCACCCTGAATGCGAGCAGGAAAACGTCCACATTATATTGTGGTTATTTATTATTATATATTATTTATTGCAAGCTGAGAGCAAAGTGCCCTGAATCAGTCCGAATCAGTCCGAATCACAAACCCCCACTTTATCACATTTTACAGCATGTGATGGGACGTGACGCTGATTATGGCATCGTTACAGAATCAGGCTAAACAACACAGTCACTTATACACCACACACACACACACACACACACACACACACACACACACACACACACACACACACACACACACACACACACACTGATACACGACAGGAGCTGTAATCTCACCAGTACGGCTCTCTCTGCCTGACTCGCCGCGGACATCTTCGAAATTTCAGCTATAGCAGATCGATCAACTCCGAGCATCCCCGATCACTACGGTATTAATCCCTATAATAATAATAATAACAATACTAATAATAATACAAAGAATCTCCTCAACGGGAGGATTTATTTATTTACCCGCAATAGAGGCTCACAGCTAAACCACGCCCCTCCGAAGACGCAACTTCCGCTGTGCGCGAGTGCGAAATTCTTACAGCAAGACGTATTTATTTATTTATTTATTTATTTATTTATTTATTTATTTCTCCACAGAACTGCGTATTCGTGATCATGTGATGTAAGTGCATCATTAAATGATTTATTTATTAGGAAAAAAATGACTTTGCTACTAATGGTTTTTATTATACTTATTACGTTATTTCTTCTTTCTTCTTTGTCTCTGTCTTTCATTAATCACTAATTATGTAAAGCTGCTGTGTGACGACAACAGTTGTAAAAAGCTACACAAATAAATGTGACTTGACTACTAACTTATTTTCCTGGGAGAAATGAGTTGAAACATTAATAAACCCCAAAATAAAATCCGTTATGCATCCAGCTGTTTTTTTAATGTCTGATAATATTATGATTTCTATTTGATGTTGGAATAAAGGGATTTAACCTGTGACCCCATGTAGAGAACTGCCTCAGGGTTTGTCCCCTTGTCAGGGTCCACACAGCACTTTCTGTTCCACACTATTTCTTGATTGAATATAAACTTTATTCCTCCTCACTGGGACGTCTTAAATCTATATGTGCCAAAAAATAATAATAACCTCAGATGTTCCCAATTTCCTTTTGTTCGAAGCCATTATTTGCTCCATTTTCTGTATTTCCCTCACACTGTTGTATGTATATTATTATCAAGTATATTTTTCTGTTTTTACTTCCTTTCAAAGCACTGTTCATTGTACTTGAATTGTTTAATAAAATAATTTAAAAAATGTTTCATACTTGATCATCACTGCCTTCATTTTCTAATCAAATTGTCAAATTGTCCTGCTGATAGTCCTATATTTGTCAGTCTGCTGAGGTGCGTTTACATGTGCAGTCAGGTTTAAGATTTTAATAAACAATCTGTTATATTCAGTTTCTTCAGTCAGTGGTTATTCATTATGTAGGGGGTGTTTTTATACAGTGTGTGTTCTGGGGGTCTTACAGTGATTCAGTGTTCTGCTTCACCTGCTCATTTACTAATAGAAACTCTTGTTTTTCTTGTGAGCACCACCTTGCATGTTGACTCGGGTCTGCTTCCAGCAACCACAGAGCACTGAATGACTAAACCAGATGTGTGCGCCAGAACCCATATTTTATATTTTTTGTACATTCATATATCCATTTTTTTAAAATATAGTTTTATATAGCCATATTTTATATTCATATGTATAAACCAAATACATATAAAAATGTTAAAAAAGAAAAAATTGTTTTTTAAAAAAACACATGGGTATTTACAAATAAAAAGAAATAAAAAGATATATATATATGTAAAATATGGGTTCTGGCACATATTTGGCTTGTATAGTCATTCAGTGCTCTGTGGTTGCTGGAGGCAGACCTGAATTAGGCCATGTCAACATGCAAGCTGGTACTCAGACGAGCAAGAGCTTTTACAGTCATAAAACCCTAGTTTGCCATTGGGCAGGTGGTGGTAGTGGTGGCTAGCCTTATGTACCTTTACAGACGGAAAAAAAATTAAGCTTTCCGTTTCAGCTGTTAGAGCCGCACCTCAGCCCCCTTCGAACCTGCAGTCAGAACTGACCCACCACCAAACACCAGTTTGACCACCCCTGCTTCTGCGCAGTCATTCATTGTTGTATGGAGGTTGAATATGTGGAGACTTGGGGAAGACTATTTGTAAGAGGCAGCTCTCATTTTCTTCACCTAACATCTGCATTATAGAATGAGTCCATTAGCCAGAACAGAAAGGGTTAGATCAATCAATACAGGCTAAGCTAAGCTAACTAGGCTAGCCCATCTGATCCAAAGTCCCCAAAACGTAGGTAAAATAGTAAATATGAATGATTTATTATTAAAACCACTGCTACCTTAAACAACGACTATAATACAAGAAATTAGACCAAACGGATCAACTGGACATTGGGTTTGTTTATTGGAAGAAGGATTCAGATGACTGCACAAAAAGCTTGACATTTTCACATTTACAAGAAATTATAAATATTTCCAATTTTCCATCCCCCTCCTTCCACAAACTGAAATCAGCCTGTCACTGTTTTTCCATTGTCATTAGAAGGACTATATAAGCCACATAAATCAATAAACCATTTACAGTAAATAAATCATTAGCTAACACAAACAAAAGAACAGCCTATTAATAATTCTTAAGACACCAGATGATTAATCATTTCAGTAGAGTCAAACTGAAAGCATGTTAATTCTTGTATTCCTTGAATAACCCGACCACACTGATGGGGCTATATACAGCTTACTATAGTCTCAGATTTAGCACAGAAAGGAAAAAATCCTCTCCTCACCCTTTAATGTCCTGTGACATTCGGTTTTTAGAAAACGGGTAACCCTGTACTGGAGCTGGGTTCAAAAACAGAAATACTGCACCTCCACAGCTGAATTCTGGATATGCGTACAATGTGTACTTTAAAATCAAAAAAAGCATGAAAATGAATCATAAGTTATGGATAAAATATTGCAAAATCTGCCTTGACGTGAGGATGCTTATACTCCACGATTATACAGCTTGTTAAAATGATAGATTGCCAATTTCTAATACCAGTGTCTGACAAAATCAATCAATCAATCACAATGAGGCAAAAATCAATCAAACGATCCGACTGCCTCTAAAAACATCAAATGGTGTTACTTTGTGGAGGTCCATAACAACAACAACCAAACAGAACATAAAACAAAATCAAACTCAATTACACTGAACTCCATTTTCTTCACATCTATCCACAGTTTAGCCCACTCCTCTCTGACCCTAAAGCAGTGACCAATACCCGCGGACATCACCCAAAATGACCAGGAACGTCAAATTCCTCGCATAAAGTCCGGAATCGCATTTCAGTAGACTGAGAACCCATTTTGGAATCAGACATATGATTAATATATGTCCAATTAAAAAAAAATAATAATAAAAATCACATTACTGCATTTTTTTTAAGGCATCAGAACATCGCCGAGTCTTTAACAGGTGATCCGACCCCAAAAAAGCGAGAAATAATGTGATTGGCCTTGTAGTCTGGAGCTCTTCAGAGATAAAATAAATAAATACATCTATGTGGGTTATGATATTAAGGCAATGCAGTGGCTTCTTCATGCTCCTTTAGCCTTTTCTCGGTAGGCAGTTTTACAGAATTCTGGACGACGACAAATAGAGAATTAAATAAACAACTGTGTGAAGATTTGAGCGATAAATAAAACCAAACCCCCTTCAAGCGAGACTGCATCGTATGCAGCGGACTGGAACACCTGTCCTAATCGTAAAATCATCACCACCTCACACAGAGGATACACACACACACACACACACACACACACACACACATAGCAAAGGAAAAAAAAACAAGAAGAAAAAATAAAATCAGTCAGTGCAATGCTCAGAGGAGGCTGCTAAAGACTTCCCATCACATGTGGGAACGGTATCACTGGTGCTAAACAAAACCTGTCAGCAGAGAGAAACAGAAACTGAAAGAAAAGAAGAAAGAAAGAAAAGGTTTGTGGTCCAGAATTTCGAGCACATCTTCAGGGATTAGTGAATATAAGCTCTGTAGACTGCGGACATGTCGTTGTCTGACTGGTCCAAAGCTTTCGCCCTCTTGTAGACCTGAAAAAACACAACACACACAGATTAGAGTCAGAGCTGTTTATTAGACAAATGTGTCTCTAGTCCTGCAGTCTGCCTTTTCTCCACACATCAGTGAAAGAACGGGAGGTTCTGAAGAGCTCACTGAACTCCAGCGTGGTTCTGTATGTAATAGGAGACACCGCTGCACCAACAACAACAAGTCAGCTGGTGAAATTTCAGAGTGCAGAAAAGCCTCCAAATGACTCAGTAACTGCAGCAGAGCTCCAGACCTGCTGCTGCTGGTAGAGCTTAGAGCAAAGGGTGACCGGCTCCAGATTAATAATGCCTATGGGTTTAGAATGGGACGACAGAAGAGCTCCTGTAGGTATCCCAATAATTTTGGGTCCATATAGTGCATTATGCTCATGAATGCAGACAGTGTTTACATAAAAAAAAAAAAAAAAACCCATTAGCTCTTACCTCGTTTGCAGCCGCTGCCATTGGCGTTGGGTGATTAGCTGAGTCTCCCATTGAAATGGCTAACCTTAAATCTTTCTGGATGTGTTTTAGGTAGTAATCTGGTTTGAAGTTGCCTTGCAGGATATCTAAAAAAAAATAAAAATAAATAATAATAAAAAAAAGTAAAGAGTTAAAAATAATGTTATTCCTTCTGAATTTAAAATAATCCAGTCATTTTAACCTACAATGTTTTGAAAACTCATTATGTGCAATTACAAATACTGAAATGAGATTGATGATGTCTAGTCCAGTGTGTGTTAGCAAAGTTAGCCTAGCATTTCCTAAACTTAAACACAAGTCAGATGCCAAACACGCCTTGGCTGATCGGCTGAATCTGGGGTGAGGGCGGCTTTTCCCCTACTCCCTGAATATCACTACAGGCTAGGTTTAAATCCAGTCTGCAAATCAATGCTGAGACATCAAACAACAGAGTCCACCTACTTTGGCATTTCTGGTCCACGAATGTGCTCGCCATCTGCCCCTGACTCAGAATATCCAGGAAGGTCTGTTGTGATTGGCCCATTGCTTGAGCTAGAGTGAGTCCCTCTGCGATAGTGGCCATGAAGCTCCCCTGGACCATGTTGAGGATCAGCATCATCCTCGCAGCGTTACCAGCTTCTCCTGCTTGACAAAACACAAACCCATTAAAACACATTAGAAATCACTGTAATGATGGGCTGTGTTCAGATTACAGTGGAAAACAGGCTCCAGTCGTGGGTAAATATGATATATGAGGTGTATGTAAAAGCCCAGCAATCGCATACTGGTGCATCCGTAACCCACAACACAGTGACATCCTAACCAAGATGGATTGGCTGGACTGACATGAGGCACCAATGTCGTACCTAAAAAGAAGGATGTTTTGCCCATAGCCTGGAAACAGCTGCTACAATCTTCATAAACACTCCGGTCTCCTGCTGCAACTATGACCAACATGCCGTCGTTGGACAATTGCTGGCTGCCGGACACTGGAGCTTCCAGGAAACGACCGCCTCTAGACGTGATGACCTTGTTTTAAAAATAAATAAATAAATAATAATAAAAAAAAATGTGTTTTAAAAAATGACCTGAAAATGCTTCTGCTTATTAACTAATTCTAGAGCACCATTCATCAAATAAAGGACCAAATCAGCACAAACCGAAGCTTTTATAAAACTAACATTAAAATAAACAAAGCATTTATCTCGAGTTAAACTAAATTAGGAAAACATTTTAGGACTGATTTTGAAAGTAACATGATATTAAACTGATACCACACTGTTTTCAATATTGAACACTGTCCATTTCAACTTTAAAATGAAGCATTAATAAGCTCATGAACAGTTAGAAGAGGGAGGAGGAAGGATGAGAACACACACACACACAGAAGTGAAACACACACAGTGGACAGTGAGCACACGTGCCCGGAGCAGTGGGCAGCCATTGCTGTGGTGCCTCGGGAGCAGAGAGGGTGATGGGCCTTGCTCAAGGGCCCAACAGTGGCAGCTTGCCGAGCCTGGGTATCAAACCCATAACCCTGCCATCAATAGCGTAGCTCTGACCGCTGAGAAGCCACTGCCCCACATCATAGGTTTAATGTGCACTACAACACTTTACTGTACATCCTTTACATCTACACTCCTGGACACTACTTAATTTATATATGGTTTCAAATGCTTTTTTTTTTTTTTCTACATTTATTGTTTTTATTGTTATTTTTTAATTATTGTATTACTGTGCTGTATTGTGCAATTGCTACTGGCTGCTGAATTTTCTTCTGGATCAATAAAGTATCTATCTAAATTTTGCAAGAGGTCATCTGGGATAGTACGGGAAGCCTACCTTAGCCTGAAAAGATCGGATTTTGATGACCTAATTACTAATAATCATTAAACTACACATCTGTCTGCAAACTGAATTAAAATAAGGCATTAGAAATGCAGCTCAAGCTCCAGCCCTCACCTGTGAAAGCTCTGTAATGGTTTCTGGATCTACTGTAGACATTTCCACATAACACTTCCCCGGTCTGATTCCCTGTAAAACACCACTGGGACCCAAAACCAACTGGAAAACATAAGTAAAGAAACAGATAAACTTAGGATTTAGTCATCAACATGGGAATTGTACAATCTACAGCAGCTATTTTAAATGTAATATAAATTTATTATTATTATTATTATTATTAAATGCATGCAGTGTTAAATAAATGAAACTTGAAAGAAAAGTAAGTGTTACGAGTCCCTCCGCAGGTTTCTACCTACATCTCTGGCTGCTTTTGGGTCCGATACACAGGAGAACGTGATGTCACACATGGAGACGACCTCCGCCGGCGTTCGCCCTAATCTGGCTCCTTCCTGAATGAACAAGTCGCACTGCAGAGAAGCACAAGGTCAAAACTCAGCAGAGTTCAGATCTAGAACAGCAGACAGTTCTTAAAAACAGTACAACAGCTTATAAACTACACACCGGACTAATCTGCAGTGTACTTATTATTATTATTTATTTATTCTTATTATTTTAAGTGTTTGTCAACCCGAGTTTGGTTCCGCCAATTAACCCACTCATTTAAAGCTCCACCTAGCACTAGCAATGCTCCCGACACTAGACAAGTAAGGACTATCCCCCCGGACACATCCCATCACCGCCCCCATGTTTCATTGGTTAAAATCGTGAACGTAATTTTCCATTTTCACATGGATGTCGTACTTCTATGCCAGATTAAAATTTATAGGAAGATATTAACTGAATTACGGAGAAGCTTTTTATCTGGATAAAGCGTCGATATTTCACTTTCTTTATTAAATATGAATCACTTATTAGCTCAAGTTTAACCATATAATATTGTTGTTGCTATGCTGGCACATACAGCTGATACCAACAGGTAAAGCTAGCTATCGTGCGCTTGCTATCCAGTGCGGAGTTGCTATCCGCTAACTTTGTGCAAGATCAGCAGATTACTGGGATCCAAATAAAAATAATAAATAAACAACCACCACTAGATAAAACACACCGAAGGGGCGTGATGGCTAATACAGTCGAGGGGTTGAACTAGCTCGGCTGCTAGCATGCTAGCTACCTCGGCTGGCTAATGAGTAGCATGCTAATGTATTGAGTCCTAAAAGGTCCTTCTGTAAGATGACGTCAGAAGGGACAGGATGGGTCACGACATCGGCCAACATCTTTTGAGAGTGATGAGCGATGAGGGGAGAGAGCACCATCTACCCACCCATAGACAGAACAGCCAACTGTGCTCTCTCAGGCTCCGGCGGCTGATCTAAGCAACGTCTTGATTCATTAACTATACTGAACCAAAGCACTGAACTGTTCACTAGTTTATCATAATCAATCAAACTGAGGTAAATAATTACACTTCTAATAATCTCACCTTTTCTGCCGTGCGATTCCACACTGTGACAACGTGCCCCATCTTCAGCAGGTTCGAGACTATACCACTACCCATCAGCCCAAGCCCGAGGAACCCTATCCTGTTAAAGAGGAGAAAGGTCAGCAATGATTTTACACCACATCACCACAACACCATGTCTTATAGAGTCCTAATTCAGTTCTACACAAGCTTTTTCCAAACCTTTCTGAGCCAAGTATGAGTATGCACATGCATATACACACACGTTATGGACAAAAGTATTGGGACACCTGCTCATTCCCGGTTTCTTCTGATATTGAGAGTATTCAAAGAGTTTCTCCTTCTCAGGACTGTAGAGACAGTTACTCCAAGAGACTTTCTACTAGATTTTGGAGAAGGAGTATTGCTGTGAGGATTTGATTGCATGCAGCATCAAGATCCTCAGTGAGGTCAGGTTGTTGGAGTGTATAGCAAAAATAATCTGGTTGAAGTTTGAAAATACTGTTCTGACCAAACTGCAGAGCGAACAGCTCCAAAACGCACACGTATAAAAATAGCAGAGAGGGAGGCGGTGTTCTTGTCTCCTAAAAAAAGACGCTACCTTTTGTCTGTGGGCGTGATGCTGCCGTTGACGGCTGTGCTGTCTGCTGCCTGAATAGATGTGGATCCAGTATCCTGAGAGGGAACAACACGAGCACTTGTCACAGTGTCTCATCATGCAGTAATCCCAAACACTCATACAGAAAAAGCCTCACCTCCTCAATAATCTTCAAGCGCTTGCTGATTGGCTCCATAGAAGAGGCTGGCTGTAAAATAAACATAACCAATCAGGCAACACCTCAACTCTAATGGGACCTGGCAGCATGCGCTCAGTCAATCGCTAGATGCACGCTTGCTAGAATTTGTGGGACACCTTGGTGGGAGATGAAGGAAAAGTGCTGAGAATTACAGGGTTAAAGAAACCACAGGACACCTGACCTGCACAGGCTCCGCCCACTAAGATGCTTTTTCATAGCTATTGATATGAACGCTGATAAAAACCCCACTCAACCCCAGATGAGACCGCATCTCCACCATAGTGAAGACCATTACACCATATTTACAGTCTCCTCAGAGAAGTACTGTGATATACACTGAGGAGGAGGAGCTACAGTCTCTCATTAGGGTGAATATTAATAACGCTCTAAATGTAGGTATTGTGATATACACTGAGGAGGCAGAGCTACAGTCTCTCATTAGGGTGAATATTAATAACACTCTAAATGTAGGTATTGTGATATACACTGAGGAGGCGGAGCTACAGTCTTTCATTAGGGTGAATATTAATAATGCTCTAAATGTAGGTATTGCGATATACACTGAGGAGGAGGAGCTACAGTCTCTCATTAGGGTGAATATTAATAGTGCTCTAAATGTAGGTATTGTGATATACACTGAGGAGGCAGAGCTACAGTCTCTCATTAGGGTGAATATTAATAACGCTCTAAATGTAGGTATTGTGATATACACTGAGGAGGCAGAGCTACAGTCTCTCATTAGGGTGAATATTAATAACGCTCTAAATGTAGGTACTGTGATATACACTGAGGAGGCGGAGCTACAGTCTCTCATTAGGGTGAATAATAATTAATAACAATCTAAATGTAGGTATTGTGATATACACTGAGGAGGCGGAGCTACAGTCTCTCATTAGGGTGAATAATAATTAATAACAATCTAAATGTAGGTATTGTGATATACACTGAGGAGGCAGAGCTACAGTCTCTCATTAGGGTGAATAATAATTAATAACAATCTAAATGTAGGTATTGTGATATACACTGAGGAGGCGGAGCTACAGTCTCTCATTAGGGTGAATATTAATAACTCTAAATGTAGGTATTGTGATATACACTGAGGAGGCGGAGCTACAGTCTCTCATTAGGGTGAATATTAATAACGCTCTAAATGTAGGTATTGTGATATACACTGAGGAGGCGGAGCTACAGTCTTTCATTAGGGTGAATATTAATAACGCTCTAAATGTAGGTACTGTGATATACACTGAGGAGGCGGAGCTACAGTCTCTCATTAGGGTGAATAATAATTAATAACAATCTAAATGTAGGTATTGTGATATACACTGAGGAGGCGGAGCTACAGTCTCTCATCAGGGTTGAATAGGATTTTTACCAGCGCTCTGTACAAGCTCCCAGCAGTAGGCCGTGTCTGAGGAGGTCAATTAGTGACGGTACTGGCTGTTGGTCAGTAGGTTGCCTCTGAAGCTCATCACACACCATCACATTCAAACTACAACAGAAAAAACTGTCCAGTCTGGTACAGGAGCCCAAAAAAAGGCTGCATTAGCGACTACAGTTATCTTTCACAGCCATGAAGCCTGTTTCAGTGTCTCTGATAAACTGTCCAGCGAACAGTTCGGACCAGTGACACTAAAAAGCCTGAGGCAACCGAGTGGCCTTTATTTGGGGTCATATTAAAGGGCCCATATCGTTAAAACCTATTGTAAACAACATTGTACACTAGTAATCACTTTACCCATTAGAATTAAACAGATTCTGTTACTGTTTGATATGTAAATGAGCTCTGTTCTGATTGACCGCCCTGCTTTGTGCCCCCGTTCAAAAATCAGACCAGGCTGAAATAACCTTTATAACCTCAGTGTGAAAGGCCCGGGCCAAACTGATGAGCTGAGTAGACCCATTTATACGGATACTAAATTTAGAGAATTCAAAATGTTATTTTTGCAGCCAATGGTTCATATTGCCGCTGTCCTGCAAAAACCTTGTATCTTCTTCATAATGGGAATCTGGCAGTTGCTCTTTCTACTGTATGAGAACTTTATGATGACTGGACCAGTAGAAATGCTCCAAAATGACTTTTTGTGAATAAAATCACAAATTACATCGACTTCCATTGAAAGATAAGAAGTTTTTGTTTTTTTTTTTGTTTTTTTTTGCAGGACATCATGTGGACCATGGACTGTGGAGTGAGCTGTATGCCAACACCACCAAGGAGTCAAGGAGTCAGTTATCCAGGATATGGGCCCTTTAAGACACTGTACCTACTGAATCATCTGAAAACAGGGAGTGTTTAAAGCAGCAGGTAAGAAGCAGTGAGCAGAGGAACAGGACATGTTTCACTACAGATCACAAGCACCTTCAGCACCTTCTGGAGGCTTGTGCACTTAAACTTGGCTAGGATTCTCCGCCGGCCAAAAAACATCTTTCTCCAATTCCCATTCCCCCGCCCCACTATTCAGAGGAAGAGGCGGTTAGTGGGCGAACAGTGAACACACAGGCTGACCGGTTTAGTGTAGCGTTCAAAAAAAGGGGTAAAACTGATCATTTGAAATAAATGTGGCAGACCACAGCCCCACAGAGGGGCTGAAAACGGTAATAACCAATAATATCGGCTAACATGGCAGCCAGGGCGATTCTCAGAAGTCCAAGGTACGTAATCAATATCAATTAGGAAAATCACAGAAATAACTGACCTAGGTAATGACTGAGGGATCATCACAAATATTAAAAATACTAAATATAAGTTACTTTTCAGGTTTATATATGTGTATATTAATATTAAAAATTTTAATATTTTAAATACATACAATTTTTTTTCTAAAAAGAAAACATCCTTCTAAGTACTGCAGCATTTTCTGGCATCCCTCAGTTCCATTCAAACCCCTGCTCGCTCACCCACCCAACATTCAAATTGAGCCCAGATAAGCTTAAATTTTCTCTAATATTAAATTATTTTATCTTTCAAAAATAAACCCATCAAGCTCAATATTTCAATCCTTAAAAAAATAAATTATTTACAATAAATAAAACACATTTTACATAAACATATTTGGCATAGTGCCAGGTACAGAAATAATGCATGTAAAGTAAAAAAGTAAAAATTGTGTTTATCATCGTTTGATAGCACACAAAGGCATTAGCCATTTAGCACAACCCCGAGCTGAATGGCTCAGGTTGCCTTCTCAAAGGACTGATATGACTGACCAATCTGAATGGTCAACGTAATGTGGATCAGAACAGGATCGGAACCTCATTATTAATATAAACCTCCCCTGTCTCTGATACAGTGCTGTAGCCAGCTGTTCTGGGCTATTGGCTGCTTAGTGGTGGGTAAAAGTATTTACACTAAAATAAATAAATAAATAAAAACAAACAATCAAACAAACACCCCACAAACCCAAACAAAAACAAGGATTTGTTAAATGACATGACCCAGAGCTCTGGGACAAAAATAAAAGCACTTAATTTTAGCTTGATGTGAAATTCACAAGACAAGCTAATTTAAATGTTAAAGCACAAGGGGCGGAGCCAGATAGATCTTCACTACAAAGTGTGACTTTGGGCTCCATACCGCCACAGCTTTGCAGTTTGCCCGGTCGGACAGGTGGTGGCCAAAAATTTGCACGAAAATGCCAATATTTATCAATATTTATCATTGTCTGAAAATGCTGAAACTGACTTGTCCAAATCAGCCGATATTATCAACCAACCCATTTTCTGATCAGGCTGTGATGTAAAGATGGAACAGTTCTGGTCAAAACCAGCAGAAAATGCTGGCTTCCTCAGAGCCAAGCTGTGTATCAGTGTGTATAATTTGAGGTTCATTGCGTCTGCCAAGCAGCAAAACTCCATCTGTGCTCGGTTAGCATTAGCACGGCCAGTGCTTCAGATCTGCCAAACTAGCAGTGAAAGAAAGGGAGGGATTCATTCTAGGAGAGATCAAAGAACATCACCATCAAGCCATGTGCAGGAGACAGAGGACAGTAAGAGACGCTAATGAAGCACACTGCATCTCCTCTTACCTTCTCAGACTGGCTGAGCAGAAAGTGATGGAAATGTGGGTCATCCTTTACCGGCTATAATGGAAGAGAGTTAAATTGGAAACTATTCTCTGAAGAGATGTGCTGACCTGATACTTGGCTAAGCTGTGTCTATGTACAGCTGCATGGTGGGAGGTGAAGCTATGAGCCGTGGGAGGAATCGTTCTGTCAACTTTTCCATTTGTACAATAAAATAAACCCTGCATTCTACAGTGCCATGAAAAACACCCGCCTGCTCACTCTCTCAATCTGACCAGTTCTATTTTCATTATCTGTGCTGCATCTGCACTGCAGTGTTCCACCTTCCCAGGGTTTTGCTTATCTGATAGACTAAAGCACTCAGAAAGCTTCTCAACAACTGTATTGGTCAACCAGTTCATCACTGTAAACATCCTCATCTACAACCACCTCATCAGCCTCTACAACCACCTCATCCTTATCGTCGTAACACCATCATCAACAACCTACCCTCAACCTCACCTAGACACCACTGAGGTGGATGGGATGAGTGTCATACTCACCTTTGTTCAGAAACACCTCACTGCTGTCCACAACTACCTCACCAACATCTACAACCACCCCACTGAGGTCATTTGTCATCTACAACCACCTCATCAGCGCCCTTGACGTCTACAACCACCCCATCCACCTTACTGCTGTCTACAACCTCCTCAACATCTACAAACACCCCATCTGCGCCACTGCCGTCTACAACCACCTCACCGCCATCTACAATCACCCCATGAACCTCATTGTCGTCTACAACCACCCCATTAGTGTCTACAACCACCCCATCCACCTTACTGCTGTCTACAACCTCCTCAACATCTACAAGCACCCCATATGCGCCATTGTCGTCTACAACCACCTCATCAGCGTCTACAACCACCTCATCAGCGTCTACAACCACCTCATCAGCGTCTACAACCACCCCATCAGCGTCATTGTCGTCTACAACCACCCCATCAGCGTCTACAACCACCTCATCAGCGTCTACAACCACCTCATCAGCGTCTACAACCACCTCATCAGCGTCTACAACCACCTCATCAGCGTCATTGTCGTCTACAACCACCTCATCAGCGTCTACAACCACCTCATCAGCGTCATTGTCGTCTACAACCACCCCATGAACCTCATCGTCGTCTACAACCACCTCATCAGCGTCTACAACCACCCCATGAAGCTCATTGTCGTCTACAACCACCTCATCGGCACCCTTGATGTCTACAACCACCCCATTAGTGTCTACAACCACCCCATCCACCTTACTGCTGTCTACAACCTCCTCAACATCTACAAACACACCCTTCTGCGTCACTGTCGTCTAAAACCACCCCATGAACCTTATCGTCGTCTACAACCACCCCATCAGCGTCTACAACCACCCCATGAACCTCATTGTTGTCTACAACCACCTCATCTGCTTCCTTGACATCTACAACCACTTCACCGCCGTCTACAACCACCACCTAAACCTCATTGTCGTCTACAACCACCTCATCCACCTCACTGCCATCTACGATCACCCCATCAAGCTCATCATCGCCTACAACCACCTCATCATAAAACAGCCTAAAGTATAGCAGCCTACCCTAAACCACACCGGTCAGTCCTAGACAAGCTCTGTACACCTGCAGGAGCGCAGTCAGAGGAAGGGTTTTTCATGGCAGAGACTAATTCTACACACACTCCACTGAGACTGATCGACACAGACAGTCCCCATGCGAGGGTGAAGTCCGAATTATAGACAGAACTGAACTGAAGTTTGAATAAGCGGAGGCCCAAATTTGTCTTAAATCAGGGTAGTGTGACAGTGTGGAGTGAGGCCTTATAACATTTGAGTCCCACGAGCAGAAACACCCCATCAGCTTCATTTATGTAAACAGTAAAGAACTGAAGCTCATTTCTGCCAGATAGGAAACGCCGCACATCACTAGTGTTTACCCCACACCCTGTTTCTGGCAGCAGCGCAATAGAATTAATGACCTTTTCTCCAAAAATGTATGTAATAAAGTAATACATAGAAATAGTAAATATAAGACTTTAGAATATAGGCATGTGCAAAAGGTGTTGATGTTTTAATTGAGTGAAAATGACATTTATCCTACAGTTGAGACACAATTAACTGGATTTATGAATTTTTACAATATTTACCCCCCCCCCCCATTTACATTAAATTCAGTAAATAATTGTTTAAGTGTATTAAAATGTGAAGCTGACGTATTTACAGTTACATCATTCAAGCAAGGGCGCACAAACTAACACAATCTTGCTGTTCCAAGATATAATAAATCTGCATACTTTAGGTAATATTAAAGTAACCTCCGACTAACACTGCAGCTAAACAGCTCTATTTCTAGAGTGTGCACAAAGTGTGTTATAGAATATAATATAATATTAATAATGGACTTTATCCATTTTGATCAAGTAAACTGATTTGTCAACTAATAAAGTAAAATCTGTACCGTTTTATGACTACTACTAATGGGTAATGGTGGACACCCCTAGACAAAACAGCTTATAAATTAGAGATACACGTCTGCACATCTTAATACACCACTACAGCTTTTAGACTGAATGTAACGTTAATCCTAAAAAACATTAAATGTAGTGGCACAATAATATGCTATCAGACCATATATAATGACACCCCCCCTCCAAATTGGTTAAATAAATAGAAAGTGCTGTAAAAGTGTGCAGAACAGTCAGTTTTTACTATATAAAATATCTTCCAAAGTCCAAGCACAGGGCTGTGTGCAAAATAATAACTATTACACAATGCAGTACTCCTCAACCCTGGTCCTGGAGGCTCCCTGCCCAACACACCTGACCCAACTAATCTGCAGGGGTGTTACAGCAGGGAGTCACGAAAACAACTGACCCAGGGCCGAGAATCTCTGATCTAGCGCCATGAACACATTCACAGTGCTCTAGTGCACGGACTCCTCCTCCGGGTCGTGAGCGCACCATTTCTACTACAGCAGTTTCAACCCGGAAGCGGAGCTGTGAACACAGCAGGGCGGTTCTGCGACAGTTTCGCTTTCACACAGCTGCGCCCCGCGGGGGAAAGAGCATCTGCTGCTGTGCTGAAAGACCGAAAGCCCATGTTTGAGCTCAAACGTGGTAAAATTACACGCGGACGACCGGTTTTCATTTTCCTCTTTTAAAAGATTAGGATTCAAATTCAGTCTGGACAGGTAAACAACCCTTTACTTGAATAAACAAACATGAATTAATTAATGACATTTATTTCCATATAAATGATGTACACTGCTATTTGTGCTACACCACACGTTACGCATATTGCTCATCCCTATATAATCTGTATGTTGCTGTGTATTGTGTATTTTGTCTGCAAGTACATTCGTCTGTATATTATTATCTTTACATAGTCTGCTTGGTCTTTACACTATATTTTGAATACTTTCTAAAAAATTATATGCACATCATCCATATACTGCTATAGTGCAAAGACACCAACTGTTGGAGCCAAATTTGTCTGTGTGCTTCAATAAATATGATCCTGATTCCAATAAAAATATAAATAAATAAATAAATAAATAAAAGGACGACAGACCAGCATTCTGATCTGCTGGCGTATACTGGTTGGATTAGCTTTAGCTTGCTAGTTAACCTTTACTTTATTTATGCTCAATGTTAAATATGCATACAGAGCTTCTGGTTTGTACTCTGCATTCAATTCGTTCATATTTGGACTGGAGCAGTACCGATAAACTGGGGGCATTATGGCCGATAAACTGTGAAACTTCCAGGAATTTTAAGCCGTTTAACTCCCTGCTTCTTGTCGTTTTGTAGTAAGTAAGTACATTATCTCAACCTCCTCCATCGCAGATGTGTTGGCCTCTGCTAGTCACATTGTTTGCAGTGGTCGTCGTAATTACATCTTAATATACATTTATATTTTGCAACCCCATTAAATAATATCAATAGATTCATATACTTGACTATTTCGTATGATTTGTTTCTCCTGGGGCTTTAAAAGACTTCAGCTCTTCTCCCTAACGTGTAAAAATGTCAAGTTTTGGGAGGAAAAAAACCCCTATATAAATAAAATCTGACCCTGCTGCCAGAAACAGAAAGGGAAAGTAAACACAAGCAATTCCCCCTTTCCTACCTGGTGGAAACCAGCTTCCACAGCACAGTGCAGGTTAATCAGGGCAAACTGTGAATTTATCACCTACACTGCTCTCCCATTTGAATCCTGCAACTGTTCCAGCCACCACCCGCTGCACAGAGGACGGTTCTGGGTCAGAGTCAGTTTGATCCTTAAGGGAAAGAGAGACACATTTACCATATACTTAGACTTGACCATATCTCGCTAAATAAAGCCTCAAGCAAGAAGCAGCGCTGGTCATTCAAAACGCAGCCCTGTGTGCACTCAAGCCGCGTTGCAAAAAACAAAAACAACAAACAAAAGAAACAAACAAACAGCAAATCAAGCGATGATGTGTGAATGCGGCCACCCAGACAAGCCCCAGTAAACACATGACTGCGACCCACAGCAGGTTAAACACATACAGGGTTCGAAGCTTGTGGCCTATGATTAAAGATGAAAAACAGCAATATTTACTAACCTTGTCTGAAGATCCGCCCTTAAACGCATCCTCGTCATCCTCCTCTATAATCTTCATCGGTTTGGCCGCAGTTTTCCGTCCCTTCTCCGCTTTATTTTTGTCATCTGAGGCGTGTGCCTGCAAAATGAACAAAGCTCTGCTTACAGCGGAGTCGACGAGGAACTGAGATACAGTCAAGATCAGACCAGCACGGATCATAAAGACACAATGGCCTGTCAACAAAGACCAGCGAACATCAGCTGTATAGGAAGAAGCTGGGTGAATAACACTGAACCCCTTCATTACTTGACTCTGTTCCATCCTAAACAGTTGATGTTCTCCAACTATGAGATGAATAAACCCAGAGTAAACCACTGAGCTCACCCTTTACAGTGGGTTTACCTACAGCTTGCAGAATTAACCCTCTAGAGGAAGGGCATTTCTTCATTTTTGCCTAAAATCTTAAATTCTCCCTTAAAAGCACCTGCATATCAGATAAGAGCCACATGCTCTTCATCAAATTAGCCAGTCTGATCACACTGTTAGTAATGAAACCTGCAGCTGATCAGTGGTTATATATTATACAATATTATCAAGATAAAATTTATCACAATACGATAAAATATCGCCATATTGACCAGCTCTAGTTGGGTAGGATCAAAGTCAGATCATGTTTCACCACAAACAAACTGCTCCAGAGTTTGTCTAGGACCCGACTGAGAGCAGTTGTTTTGGTCTGATTGGTCTGAGTCTGATTTATCCAGAGTAAGAAGTCCAGGTGTGAAGTCTCCCTGTTGAACACCGGAGTGTTTAGATGTGAATGCTGCAGGACAGGATTTCGCTCCACAGAGGCTGAAAAATCGACCCTGCTTGTGGGCGGAGCTACTGTACTATAGCTGGTGAAGCGGTAAACCTGTCTGCAGTGGAGTTTCAATTGGTGAGTGGATTTTATACATGACTCTGAGAAAACTACGGAGGAAGTGGCGATCGTTTACACTGAGGACGTCACGTCCTGTTCTGTTCAACTGGACTAACAGTCAACGCCAACATCCCACTAAACACCTTTTAGGGTCTGTGGGTGTGAACGATGACGTCTTCACGGCTTACCAGGTGGTCCTGTAATCACTGGTCGCATGTGTGAGACTCCATTGCATTATACAGCACCAGTCAAAAGTTTGGACACACCTGGTTGATTGTGTGCTGATCATCATCTTAAAATACTGGATTTAAATGCTAGAGGGACCAGAACACTGGTATACCCCATAGTTAGGATGTGGTGGCTGGTGGATTTTTCCAGCACATTAATGTTCAATAACACACACGTACTAATTTAGCAAGCTCAATAAACATTAGCAGCCTAAATATGACCTAATCACCTTCATTCAGTTCAACCTACAACTTGGTCCTACCTGAAACCCCACAGCCATCACATCCTAAGTACAGCTGATGCCCGTGTGTCCCCAGGGTGCTCTTTTACGGTCAAATGTTTTTAAGCTGATTAGCAGCACATTCAGCCAGTCCAAACTACTACACATACATACATACACACACACACACATACACACCGTGCAGGCGGTGGATGTTCCCGCGGTTATTACGTACTGTCCGACTGGGGCAGAGACGCTGGAGGCGCTTTGCCGTTCGCGCTACAATAACAAAATAACAATAACGCGGTCATAATAGTCTCTGACCACCTGTGAAGGTGGTTTGAGTGACTGGATTACAACCAGTCCTCAAGACGCATTGCACCCGGTTCAGACCTGTACTTTGGGCTGGCCACTCAGATCAGATCACCTGGGACGAATGTTAATGCCAGGTGTGAACGGAGCATTAGACACAGTTTCTGTTTATGTCCTGAATTTAAAAAGAGACGTACATTTTACACGACCCCCTCATATTTTCTGCATAATTGAGTTAAAATGTGCAGAAACATGTATCTTAAGGATGTATACTTATTTACACTTAGAACAACTATCTATATCTATATACACACACACGTTTCTATTATTTTAATTTGGTGCATTATATTTTAGAACTACAGCTGGGCGATACAGAAAAATTTATATCTATTTAAAAGACATTTATGATATACAATATTTATTGAAATATTGCCAGAATGCACCAACATTTAAAATTACCAGCGTAATTAAAAAAAATGCTTTCCAAATACTCTCCCATACTGAGTACCGTGATTTTTACTCAAAATATGCTTCACTTATTCAATTACAAAAGACTGATCACACTCTTTGTAATGAAACGTGCAGATTATCAGTGCTCTTTAAGCAATACCGATATCCACAATGTACTCATAAAAGCATATTGTGCATTATAACAAAAATCATACTGCCCAGCTCTACTTCTAACACCATGTATTATGTCTCTCCCTCACAACTGAATAATTAACTTAATATCTTAACATCTAGAATAGCAAAAATAAACAAAGGCTTAGCGGTTAGAGCTCCAGGCTATTGATGACAAGGTCGTGGGTTCGATACCCGGGCTCGGCAAGCTTCCACTGTTGGGTCCCTGAGCAAGGTCCTTTACCCTCTCTCTGCTCCCCGGGCTCTGGAGTTGGTTGCCCACCACTGTGTGTGTGTGTGTTCACTATCACAGATGGGTCAAATACAGAGGACATTTCACAGTACACCTCTACCTTAAGTCTGTTTATTTACACTCAGAACCTAGACACATTATAGCATGTGTGTGTGTGTGTGTGTGGGTGTGTATAAATCCTAAATGTGTCTCTTTATACGTTATAAATACCACAAATCACACATCCTGTCCACAACTCCATTCACATACACACACTTACCTGCTCTTTTCCCTTGGCTTTCTTTAAGTACTCTTCAACAGCGTCCACAGCCTGCTGGAAGCGCTTGCCTTTGTTTATTTTGATCATCTCCTCCTTGTGGGGGTGGTACGGCTTCAGCTGTTCAACCTTAATCCAGGCACTGAAGAGGGGGAAAAAATAAATAAATAATAATTAAAAAAAAAAACAACAACAGGTAAACATCTGCTTAATTAACACCACTAAAAACAGACTGGACAAAAATAAGTGGACGCTCACTGATCCTCAGTCCCGAAGAACTTCACAAAGAAGCATTTTTTGCCTCTGGGCTTCTTCAGGTCCTTTGGAGGGCTGACGATCTGCAACGGGAAGGATGGTTTTAAGGTCAGGAGCTGTAGGTCTTGATGGTACATCATGTCCACAAAGACCAGATATGGAGTGATGGGAGAAGTTAGCTGTAGTATACTGTGGGGACTTACCTTTCCAGGCCAGGGGGGGTACCGTCCGAGCTTTCCCCTAAAAAAAAACATGACAAAAAACATGACAAAAGGTTTAAATATGGTTTAAAATGAGATTTAAATCAATTAAAGCAAAGTTAGTTTATATTTGGCAGCTTTGGATTTTCAACGTTCCGTTCCACCTTAAATGGGACAGTAGTTACGCTCTGGCGCCTGAGGCGCCAGAGCGTAACTACTGTCCCATTTAAGGTGGAACGGAACGTTGAAAATCAACGAAGCTAACTCCAGCATTACCGAACGACAACGCAGCCAGTTAGCAAGCAAAGTAACGCGTTCCCACTCACCCCAGCACCAAATTCGCCACACAAACCCCCACCCAACCCCCAGAAAAACATGCCCAACCCCTCAACACCAAAAGCAGCCGACTATCTTACGCCTTCCAGCCCAAATCCCGACCCCAGCGCCCGCTCTGCAGGGTTAGCACCCATTAGCCTGCTGGCTAAAAGCTGCCCCAGCTGAAGGTTTGCTTCCCGCTGCTGCTAAAAGTCGAGCTACCAGGCGAACAGACGCAGAGTTTTAAACCTGTTTCGGCGGTGAAGGAGCTGAAAAGCAGGACAGGCAGAGTTTATGAACAGAAAAGCTCACCAAACCAAATCCCCGATCCGCAGATGCACCGTCGCCATCTTAAAACCGTACTGAGACGCACTGAACGCAGGGAAGACGCACACCCACATACGTCACTACCGTAGATATCCCACAGAGGGGGAGGGGGGGGGGGGGGGGGGAGGGAGGAGGTGTCCGGCACCATCGATATCTCTGCGGACCGCTCTGTTTACCTCAGCGCTACGTTTTTCTCCAGGTTACTGATTAAAGTCATTTTTAAGGTTTAATTATTTTTTCATTTCACTTTTTGAAGAGTTCTCATTGGATTTTCCACATGTCTATTTCTGTATATTTATTGCATGTAGTTCATTTTCTGCTGTTTATTTCTGTAATAGTTTTGTTTAGTTAGAATATTTATTTCTGAATTTCTGTATATTTACTTTATTTAGTTCTGTATATTTAGGATATTTGGTTCTATATATTTAGTATATTTGGTTCTGTATATTTAGTATATTTAATATATTTGGTTCTGTATATTTAGTATATTTAGTATATTTGGTTCTGTATATTTAGGATATTTGGTATATTTGGTTCTGTATATTTAGGATATTTTGTTTATTTTGTTCTGTATATTTAGTATATTTGGTTCTGTATATTTATTATATTTGGTTCTGTATATTTAGTATATTTAGTATATTTGGTTCTGTATATTTAGTATATTTAGTTCTGTATATTTAGGATATGTGGTATATTTGGTTCTGTATATTTAGGATATTTGGTTCTGTATATTTAGTATATTTGGTTCTGTATATTTATTATATTTGGTTCTGTATATTTAGTATATTTAGTATATTTGGTTCTGTATATTTAGTATATTTAGTTCTGTATATTTAGTATATTTTGTTTATTTTGTTCTGTATATTTAGTATATTTGGTTCTGTATATTTATTATATTTGGTTCTGTATATTTAGTATATTTAGTATATTTGGTTCTGTATATTTAGTATATTTGGTTCTGCCTATTTAGTATATGTAGTATATTTGGTTCTGCCTATTTAGTATATGTAGTATAATTTTAGTATATTTGATATATTTAGGATATTTGGTTCTGTATATTTAGTATATTTAGTATATTTGGTTCTGTATATTTAGTATATTTGGTTCTGTATATTTAGGATATTTAGGTCTGTATATTTAGTATATTTGGTTCTGTATATTTAGTATATTTGGTTCTGTATATTTAGGATATTTGGTTCAGTATATTTAGTATATTTGGTTCTGTATATTTAGTATATTTGGTTCTGTATATTTAGGATATTTAGGTCTGTATATTTAGTATATTTAGTTCTGTATATTTAGTACATTTGATATATTTACTGCCATATATTCAGTATGTGTGGTTCTGTATATTTTGTATGTTTATTTTTTTTTGTTCTGTATGTTTTGTACATTTAGTTCTGCATATTTAGTGCAGGGGGTCCTGGTTACTGGATGCACAGAGTAAACAGGTCTGTCCATAACACTGTAAACGTGGCCTGCAGCTCAGCTTTAGTGGATCATGGACTTCATGGACCAACAGGAGGCAGCAGGTACAGCTGAGGCTGTGTGCTTTCACCCATTCTCTTAAGTCCTAACACCAATGACAGAATCTTCAAGGACCCCTCTGTCCATACATTTGTGGACGACACCACAGTGGTGGGCCTCATGATCAACAGTGATTAGCCTGCCAGTCAGAGAGGGGGGTTGGGTAGTTGGTGCAGCAGAAACCACCTGATGCTAAAGCACTATAGAAATGGTTGTGGCTAATAAATTTACAAACCCCCCTTACTGGTGCTCTAGAACTTCATAACACCCCTTACTCTGGCCCAGAACTTTACAGCACCCTTACTGTGGCCCAGAAATGTACAACACCTCTTACTGTGGCCCAGAACTTTACCATACCCCAATTGTGGCTTAGACCTTTACAACCTCCCCTTAATATTGTAAGAACTTTACAAACCCACTTACTGTGGCCCAGAACTTTACAATCGCCTTTGCTGTGGCCTAGGGATGTACAAGGCCCATTTATTGTGCCCAGAACTTTACAACCACCCGCCTACAACTCAAATGTGGTCCAGAACCTTACAAACCCCGCTAACCCTCCAGAACTTTATACATCACCTTACTGTTGCCTAGAATTTTATATCCCCTCCTTAATGAGGCCCAGAACTTTTCCTAAAACTTCTCTGACTGTGGCCCAGAACTTTACAAACTCCACTGACTGTGGCCCAGAACTTTACAAACTCCACTGACTATGGCCCAGAACTTCATAACCCCTTTAATGTGGCCCAGAACTTCATAACCCCTTTACTGTGGCCCAGAACTTTACATTCACCCCACTACAGCTCAAATGTGGTCCAAAATCCTACAAACCCTCCTAACTGTGGCCTGGAACTTTACAAACTGTTCTTACTGCAACACAAAACTTTACACACCTTACTGTGGCCCATTATTTCACATACCGCTCTTACTGTGGCTCAGAACTTTATACATCACCTTACTATTGCCTAGAATTTTACAGCCCCTCCTTAATGTGGCCCAGAACTTTACAAACTCCACTGACTGTGGCCCAGAACTTTACAAACTCCACTGACTGTGGCCCAGAACTTCATAACCCCTTTACGGTGGCCCAGAACTTTACATTCACCCCCCTACAGCTCAAATGTGGTCCAGAACCTTACAAACCCTTATTTTACATCCCCTCCTTGCTGTGGCCCAGAACTTTACAAACTTCACTGACTGTGGCTAAGAACCTTATAATCCCCTTAATGTGGCCTAGAACTTTACAACCACCCCCTACAACTCCTGAACCTTACAAACCCTCCTAACTGTGGCCCGGAACTTTAGAAACTGTTCTTACTGTCACACAAAACTTTACACCCCCTTACTGTGGCCCAAAACTTTACAAAACCTCTTTACTATGTTCCTGAATGTTACTTTATAACATCCTGCCTGTGGCTCAGAACATACTTTACGCCCCCTTTTCTGTGGCCTACAACTTTACAACCCCTCTTACTGCCCAGAACTTTACATACCTCAGATAATAAACAATGTCTAAAATGTGCAAAGTAAAAACTAATAGGTAGTCGTTTATTGATTTGAATTGAGAGGAAGAAGACATGAAGACATGGTTCTCCAGTTTGCCCACATATGTTTTATTTTGAGAAACAGTAGGAAGGGGTTCATCTGATAGTGGTTAATAAAGGTGGCAGTGACACTTAACACACAGTAGCATAGAAAAACATCTGTGTCATACGTGTAAAAGTTAACGTCATAGACTGCTTCTAACCTTTTTTTAGGAGCAATATAGGGACAGTCCCAGATTACACTCAGCCTGTTCGATCAGAACACAAAGGTGCTTTAGATATTCTCTGTATTAGCCCCGAAAATTTGAAACCGAAGCAAAGAACAGCCAGGTTTGTTATTATACGTCGAGAGACACGATTTCATCCATAATCTGAAAGCCCAAGGAAACATACGCTTGATCAAGAACCTTTAACCAGAGCTCCTCAAAGAATAAAGTGACAGAATCAAACAGAAGCAGACAAAAGCATCTCAGGAAACTATTTGCTCTTTCCCGAAACCATGACGCCAAACTCTTGGATGGTGATTTCTTTGTTCTTGTACTGCTGTAGCTGACGGTTCGTGATGTTTCCAGACCTCAGAGCATCCTCGATGGAGAACTTCTTGCCTGACTTTCTGTCGTGAAGAACAGACGACTCCCCGGTTGGACCCTTGACGGTGATCTCTTCCCAGTCGCATTCCTGACTCTGGAGGTTGACAAACATCTTCCAGTCGATCAAGCCCAGCTTGTAGGCCTCTTCGGGCCTCATCTCTTTGCCGGTGTCTGGGTCGATGACCACGATAGAGCGACGGAGATGGCTTTCTCTCTGCTCTCGCTTCACCCTCACCACAGACAGATTCTTCTGTAGCCTTTCGATTTCTTCGTCTTTCTCTGTGGTGATCCGTCTCAGGTCGGACAGCTCTTTCTGTAGGGACGCTACCCGGATTTCCAGGTTCCTGCTGTTGTCCAGCGGAAGAGACTCTGTGATCTGTTTGGTTTCCTTTGAGGTGATCTGGATCTCAGCCTGGAGTTTTCTGATTTCGTTCTGGAGGCGCTGGTTCTCCTGCTGGAGTCTGTTGCTCTCGTCACGGATGTAGTCCAGCTCCTTGGACGACTTTGTGTTCGTGAACTCTATTTCGGTCAGTCTAGACGTGATGGTGGTAAGCTCCAGGTCCAGCTCCTGCCGACGCCTCGTTTCCTCCTCGAGACTTCTCTTCAGCCTCTCGATTTCAAGCTCGGCTTCGGGATCCGTCTCCACCTGAACCTTCTCGGTGCGGACGACTTTCTCGCGGACCTCCGTTCTCTCGAGCGTCTCCTGCTGCTGAATCAGGGCGTTGTACTCTTTCTCCAGGAGGACGCGCTTGTGCCTCTCCTCCTCCACCTGGAGCCGTAGGATGGAATGCTCCTTCTCCTGCTGAGGGTCTTGCTGCAGGACCACTTTCTGTTTGACCGTGACCTTCTCTCTGTTCTCCTTGTCCCGGATCTCTAGCTCATTGAGGCGAACTCTCAACCTCTGAATTTCGAGCTCAGCGTCTCTGCGGGCTCTGCGCTCACGCTCGAGTTCCTCCAGCTGGAGGTCCAGATCAGTCTTTTGACGCTGCAGCCGGGCAAGCTCCTCTTTCAGGATCTCCCTCTGCCTCACCTCGTTGCTGATCTTCTCAGTGAAGGTCTCACATTCGGACCTCAGGAGAGGGTCTTGCTCCATCTTCACCACCTCCTGCTGCACAATCTTCTCCCTAACCTGGGACAAGTCAAGCTTCCTCAGCCTGATCTTCTCCTCGCTGGAAGCCCGCTCTCTCTCCAGGTCCAGTCGCTTCCTCTGTTCCTCGGCAAGTTTCCGCTTCAGGCTCTCGATCTCCTCTTTGGTTTTAGGGTCTTCTCTGTATTGGAGGACCTCATTAACCACCTCTTTGGTCTGCACCTGAGGCTTGGTGTCTTTCCACCTCTGAATCTCGTCCCTCAGTTGGATGATCTCGATCTCACATTTCTCTGTCTGATGGGTCTTGTCCACAATATCGTTCCTGAGCTTCTCCAGCTCTCTTTCGGTTTCGGGGTCGATCTTGTACCTGATCACCTCCTTGATGATTTCCTTGTATTCAATCTGTGGGCCCCTGTTCTTCAGCATGATCAGCTCCTCCTGGAAGGACTTCAGCTGGAGCTCGGCATCTCTGCATCTTCTCTGCTGCTCCACAAGTTCTAGCCTGAGATTGGCAACCTCGGTTTCTGCCTTGGGATCTGGTCTAACAATCTCGCGGACCTTCTCCTGGATGATGATCTTTGACTTCTCCTCCTCGAGGCTCGAGATCTTCCGCTGGATGTCGGTTCTCTCTCTCTGAGCGGACATGCGCTTCGCCTTTTCGTCCTCAAGCTGCCTGCGCAGGTTCTCCACCTCCCTCTCCAGCGCAATATCCTTCTCCACCTTAAGAACCTCTCGGATGGAGATTTTCTCCTCGGCCATGGCCTTCTCCTTTTCTAGGCGCCTTAGCTTTTCTAGCAGGAAGCGAAGCTCGTCCTCCAGCTGTTTTCGGTTATCGATTTCTTTCTGCTTCCTCTCAAGGAGCAATCTGTACTCGCTCTCAAGCTGGGGGTCGTTTTGCACCTTGATGACTTCTTCCTCTTTGATGACCTCCTGCTCCTTGGTCTTCTCCACAGAGAGGACATTGATTTGCTTCTGGATCTGAATGACCTCATTGTCCTTGACCATCTTTTGCCTCTTGAGCTCCTCCAGCTCTTCCCTCAGCTTCCTCACCTCCTCCTCCTGTCCTCGGTCTCTTTCAATGCGGAGAACCTCCTTGACCGTGTACAGCTGAGCGCCTTCTTTCATTTCCGTCTCAACACCTCGCAGCTTCACCCGCAGCGTGTCCAGCTCGCTCTCCAGGATACGGGTGGTCCTGCGCTCGTCCGAGAGCTTCTGCTGGACTTTGTTGAGTTCTTCGTCCAGCTGAGGGTCAGGCACTTTCTTGATCAGCTCTTTCTTCACGATTGTGTCTTGTGGTTTTTGACCCTCCAGCACATAGATGTCAGTCTGCAGGGTTTTGATTTCATTCTCCAGCTGTTGCCTCTTCAGAATCTCCTCATCCAGCTGCTTCTTGATTCTCCAGGGTTCCTCTCCAGGAGCGCTTGCCTTCACGGACTGAACATTCTGCTGGACTATGTGTACCTCCGGTTGCTGTAAGACAATGAAGTACCATACACTGAGTCCACAAGCTATATTTGTAATGCAACCTAATGGCTTTTTTGGTTGCCTGGGTGTTCTACCTGATTGAGCAGACTTTGTGCAAACTCCAGGTTCTGCAGACGTTGTTTGTTCACTGCGTTGACCTCTGTGAATTTGCCCTCGATGGCTGCTTCCTATAAAACAGAACACAAAGATAAGTTTGTTTTAAAGAACAACATATTTATTCGTTCATTTTAATTCGTTTTCTTATACGTTGTTTGGACAAAAGTATTGGGACACCTACACATTCCACCTGCAGGAGCTCTTTTTATGACATCCCATTCTAAACCCATAGGCATTATTAATCTGGAGCTGGTCCCCCTTTGCTCTAAGCTCTACCAGCAGCAGCAGGTCTGGAGCTCTGCTGCAGTTACTGAGTCAGTTGGAGGCTTTTCTGCACTCTGCTCTGAGCTCAGCACTCGGCCCTGACCCCGCTCTGTAACTTTACGTGGTCTGACAGACACTCGGTGGACACTGAGCTGCTCTCTGTGAGCTGTTCCTCCTAAACTCTTCCACTGTTCAATAATAACACCACTCACAGCTGATGGAGGAAGATCTAGGAGGGAGGAAATTTCACCAGCTGACTTGTTGTTGTTGGTGCAGCGGTGTCTCCTATTACATACAGAACCACGCTGGAGTTCAGTGAGCTCTTCAGAACCACCCGTTCTTTCACTGATGTGTGGAAGAAAGACAGACTGCAGGGCTACAGGCTGGAGGTTATACAGCTGTGGCAGCGGGAACTGAATCAGACATCTGAACTCAAAGAGTAAGAGGTGTCCCAATATTTGTCCATGTAGTATATCTTGTTTCTGCTGGTTTTGGAGATGTTTTAAATATATTTACAGTACCTCTCCCTTGACTCTCAGGGCAGGAGATTCCAGTTTGCTCCTCTTGTACGTCTGTGGGACCAAGCCATCTTCAAGATCAAGAATGGACTTGAACTTCTCAGCATCCCCTTCATAGTCCTGAAAGGTCACACACACACACACACAAGCGTGTTGTATTACATAGGCTATTGAACACTGAACATCTGCAAAGTTCATCTGCTACATGATCCTGCAGAGGGGGGTTCCTCATACCTTGACAGCCTGCTGGTAAAGCTGTGCATTCTTTGAGACGTTGTTCAAGTCCGACTCCTTTCTCGCGATGTCTGAGAGCAGATTCTGAATGAAAAGAAGAAGCGAGAGGTACATCAATGAATGACCAGCTTTATTAAGTGATGATACAGAGAAGCTGCACTAAATCTTCAGAGTGGGCAGGAACACATACTCTCTGGTTTTTCAGCTTGGCCTCCACCTGCCTGATGTCATCAGTCTCATGTGGTTCATAGTTGGGCACACGGGAGAGCCAGCTGTTCAGGTTGTCGTAATCGTTGCGGTAACTGTTGTACGCAGTTTTAGCTCTCTGCAGACTCTGAGTTCTACAAGACAGAAGCAGTGGAGGAATGATGATGAAGTGAATATGCTGATATACTGATATTTTCAGTAGTTGAAAGGCTTTCGGTCTCGCATAGTAACGTTGTCTACCAGTTTTCCCAGCAGCCGGCCAGATATTTCTCCAGATTCTCCAATAAGACGCCCCTGTTTCTGTACCGTAACAGTGTGTGTTTTTATGGTAAGAGTGTACTGTAGATGTGATGGTGGGTCAGTCAGGAGTGTACTGTAGATGTGATGGTGGGTCAGTCAGGAGTGTACTGTAGATGTGATGGTGGGTCAGGAGCGTACTGTAGATGTGATGGTGGGTCAGTAGTGTACTGTAGATGTGATGGTGGGTCAGTCAGGAGTGTACTGTAGATGTGATGGTGGGTCAGGAGCGTACTGTAGATGTGATGGTGGGTCAGTAGTGTACTGTAGATGTGATGGTGGGTCAGGAGCGTACTGTAGATGTGATGGTGGGTCAGGAGCGTACTGTAGATGTGATGGTGGATCAGGAGTGTACTGTAGATGTGGTGGTGGGTCAGGAGCATACTGTAGATGTGATGGTGGGTCAGGAGCGTACTGTAGATGTGATGGTGGGTCAGGAGCATACTGTAGATGTGATGGTGGGTCAGGAGCATACTGTAGATGTAATGGTGGGTCAGGAGCGTACTGTAGATGTGATGGTGGGTCAGGAGTGTACTGTAGATGTGGTGGTGGGTCAGGAGCATACTGTAGATGTGATGGTGGGTCAGGAGCGTACTGTAGATGTGATGGTGGGTCAGGAGCATACTGTAGATGTGATGGTGGGTCAGGAGCATACTGTAGATGTGATTGTAATAAAATCTACTTTGATGGGGCTGATATTTGCTTTCCACGTTGTGGTCTAAAATAAATGGACAGCATCCTCTTGTGACTGATCATCGTTATTTAACCTTTTAAAATGATTATAATGGGTAATAATGAAGAAATTTGTAAAGACAACATGTCAATACATATTTTAGTAACACTTTTTTATTGGTTCGAAATGTGAGCTCACCTGGAGTCGATCTGCCTGTTGAGGTTATCGTAGCGTTTGCTGAGTTTCTGGACGTCGGCCTCCTGCCTCTCGATATCAGGGCAGTGCTCCTGGACCTTGTTCACCATGTTATCACAGCTGACCTTAGCAGACCTCAGATTCTGCTCCATCTCCGGAACTACAGACTTCTTCAGCCGCAGATCAGATGCCATGTCCTGTTACATAGATAATAAGGCATTTGTGAATATTATTATTAATATTATTATTACGTTTTTTTTTTACAGTAATATTATTTTCTGTTAACAATAATGACTAGATGGTTAAAGTATTTCTTACAGCGAGTTCCCGCTGAGTCCTCTCCAGAGAGCTGAGGTCGGCTGGAGCCACCTCTTCTCTAGCCAGTCTGTTCTCGTAGGTGGACAGCAGGTTTTTGGCGTTCTGTATGGAGTTCTCCAGGCGGTTGGAGTTCTGAAGTCTGTGGGAACAAATTGGTTAAAGAAAATAATCAAAATCAATCGTAGGGGGCGCTCTATAATGCTCTATAATAATCATATGATCCACACGCTCATTCTGACAGACTGTAATACACTACAGGAAGCGTAGGGGGCGCTCTATAATGATCATATGATCCACACGCTCATTCTGACAGACTGTAATACACTACAGGAAGCGTAGGGGGCACTCTATAATGCTTTATGATGATCATATGATCCACACGCTCATTCTGACAGACTGTAATACACTACAGGAAGCGTAGGGGGCGCTCTATAATGCTCTATAATGTTCATATGATCCACACGCTCATTCTGACAGACTGTAATACACTACAGGAAGCGTAGGGGGCGCTCTATAATGCTCTATAATGTTCATATGATCCACACGCTCATTCTGACAGACTGTAATACACTACAGGAAGTGTAGGGGGCGCTCTATAATGCTCTATAATGTTCATATGATCCACACGCTCATTCTGACAGACTGTAATACACTACAGGAAGTGTAGGGGGCGCTCTATAATGCTCTATAATGTTCATATGATCCACACGCTCATTCTGACAGACTGTAATACACTACAGGAAGTGTAGGGGGCGCTCTATAATGCTCTATAATGTTCATATGATCCACACGCTCATTCTGACAGACTGTAATACACTACATATAGTTTTTTTTGCAGAGAACGACAGGTAGATTACTGGATTAATTGATTAATATTTGATAACTTAATCCTGTTAATAATTTGGAAACGGTACGTACTTGTCATCTGCACACTTCAGCAGCTGGTCGACTTTGTTGTATTTGCTGTTAGTCTCGGCCACCTTGGAGTAAAGCTGAGGGGCGCTGGCAGCCTTGGGGCTGGATTTGAGGAAAACCTCAGCTTCCTGAACTTTGGAGGTCTTCTCTGGCTCTATCCTACGAACGGCAGAGGCGATGTCCTACAAGCAAGCAGCAACATTAGCTTCTCAAACACAGCGCTGTACATTCAAACAGTGGGGTTAGGTTACTCCCTCTATGAAATAATAATAAAAATAATAATAACAATAAAAAATATCTGCAAGGGACTGAAGTATGAAGTGGAGCGTACATAAAGGCATCAGGCATCACCTTGAAGCCTGAATTGTGTCCATACTTTTGATCATGTTTATAGATAAGAAATGTATATATATATATATATATATATATATATATATATATATATATATATATATATATATTTCCCCACTGTGGGACTAATAAAGGACTATCTTATTATAGAAAAGGGGTTCTTAAGGGTTCTCTAGTAAAGGTGCTGATTCTACATAGAACCGTGACTACTCACAGAACCCCCTGAATGCTAAAATGGCCCTTTACCTGGTTGGGAAAATGTTAGAAAAATTTGAGTGCGCCTCACTGTCTGGGTCTTACCTTCATGTGCTGCAGCCTGTCGTAGCTGTCCTGCACCGGGCGGGTCTGCTCCATAGGGGGGCGCACTTCATTGTAAATGGCCTTCTCCTGTTTATCCAGGTCATTCACCACTTTATCCAGTCCGGCCATCAGCTGACGGCACTGCTGCTCCTGCTTATCTGTGGTTTCGAGAGAGCAAGAGAGAGAGAGAGCGAGAGCAAGAGAGAGAGACAGGGAGTGAGTCATTGAGAAGTGAACGCTGTCCTGTCCTGAATACTACCTGTCAGGTGTTTCTGCTGGTGGCCTTTTTGTTGTAACTTGATTGAATTAGTCTGGCAGTAATGTTTACTGATGTTCAGATCTGAGTTTCAGGACATGATCATTTCAGAATGTTCTGAATAAAGTTCTTACTTATTATTAAATGTAGGATATATTCTTTCTCAAAACAAGCGTGTGTAGTTTTGATTATTTATTATTAGAAGTGTATTAGCTATTGACAGCTGGCAATAAAAACAGGCCTATTTATGAATGTTTTGGACAGATAGTTTTCCCTGAACTCTGGACAGTGCCGGCTTACAGACAGGAGGATTGTAAAAAAATAATTAAGTTCTTCATTTGAACAAGTTCTGTATTGATAAAACAGGAAATAAGAATAATAAGGCTACAAAAATGGAAATATATATATCACTGCTGTCCAATGAAAAAGATGTATCTCCAATTTCTATTGATTTTAGTTTTCTCCATGATTTGAACCCTGTAGCTGCTCTGAACACTGTATAAAAATGATGGACGAATGGACCAATAGAAATGCTCTTAACGTCCTTTCAAAGTCAAGCACATTTTTGCCTTCTCCTGTAAAGTGGAGATACATGTTTTTCATTGGGCAGCGATGAGATCTGTCTGTCTATCTGTCTGTCTATCTGTGGGTCTGTCTGTCTGTCTATCTGTCGGCCGGTCTGTCTATCTGTCTGTCTGTCTGTCTATCTGTCGGTCTGTCTGTCTATCTGTCGGTCTGTCTATCTGTCAGTCTGTCTGTCTGTCTATCTGTCGGCCGGTCTGTCTATCTGTCTGTCTGTCTGTCTATCTGTCGGTCTGTCTGTCTATCTGTCGGTCTGTCTATCTGTCAGTCTGTCTGTCGGTCTGTCTATCTGTCAGTCTGTCTGTCTGTCTATCTGTCGGCCGGTCTGTCTATCTGTCTGTCTGTCTGTCTATCTGTCGGTCTGTCTGTCTATCTGTCGGTCTGTCTATCTGTCAGTCTGTCTGTCTGTCTGTCTGTCTATCTGTCAGTCTCACTGTTTGTCTATCTGACTGTCTGTCGGTCTGACTGTGTGTCTGTCTGTCGGTCTGTCTGTCGGTCTATTTGTCGATCTGTCTGTCTGTCTGTCTGTCAGTCTATCTGTCTACCTGTCTGTCTATCTGTGGGTCTGTCTGTCTATCTGTCTGTCTGTCTGTCTATCTGTCGGTCTGTCTGTCTATCTGTCGGTCTGACTGTTTGTCTATCTGACTATCTGTCGGTCTGACTGTTTGTCTATCTGACTGTCTGTCGGTCTGGCAATGTGTCTGTCTGTCGGTCTGACTGTATGTCTGTCGTTCTGACTGTGTGTCTGTCGGTCTGTCTGTTTGTCTGTCTGTCGGTCTGACTGTTTGTCTATCTGACTGTCTGTCGGTCTGACTGTTTGTCTGTCTGTCGGTCTGACTGTGTGTCTGTCGGTCTGACTGTTTGTCTATCTGACTGTCTGTCGGTCTGACTGTTTGTCTGTCTGTCGGTCTGACTGTGTGTCTGTCTCTTTCCATAATGAAGTTATTTAAATGAAGCTGCAGGTACTGGAATTTACAGCACTGCATATTTTAAGTTTGCCAGAATAGTTTCTAGACTAATCCAGTCCAGTAAAGCGGCTCCTGGTGTTCAGACAAGGAGGAGTGTTGATTTATTATAGGATGGGTTGGTATGGATGGTGATGATCCACTAGCCATCAGTATCTAAAAGGCAGCCCCTGGTCTAGTCTGTGCACACCTTGTCCACCTGTGCTGTCCTTCCTCAGGTCAGCGAGTCGAGCCTGCAGCGCTGTCTTACTGCTGGCCAGCTTCTGCTTGGTGCTCTTCTGCTGGTTCACCAGACTGCCGGACGAGACACAGGTTAAGCATGTAAGTAGGGAACACACTTACTTCACTGTGACCTGAAGAGACTCTGATAAACAGTAGGGCTGTAACAACACACACTATATGTCCAAATGTTTGTGGACACCCCTTCTAATGAATGTATTCAGCTACTTTAAGCTGCACCCATTGCTGACACAGATGTGCAAATGCACACACAGCTTGTTTAGTCCCTGTAGAGAAGAAGTACTGCCAATAGAATAGGACTCTCTGGAGCAGATCATCATCATGAACCTATTGGCTCCATGCTGCCTAATAATGCCAGGCGTGGGCTAGAGGGGTATAAAGCCCCCCAGCATTGAGGAGCTGTGGAGCAGTGGAGGAACTGTGTTCTCTGGAATGATGGTGGTGGAGCTCCATCCAGTACTTTTGGGATAAGTTTAGGGTGATGAGGTGGGGTGGTAATTATCCAACATCCTGACTCATGAATGCTCTTGATGCTGAATGCAATCAAATTCTTACAGTAATCAAAATCTAGTAGAAAGTCTTCTTCAGAAGAAGCAATAAATGAGCAAGTGTCCCAATACTTTTGTCCATATAGTGTACCACCTGGCTCAGTGAGGTGAGTGTTTGAGTGTAAGTCAGCTCCAGTCAGTCACAGATAGCTTTACGTACTTTTCAGCAACAGAGACGGATTCGGGATCAGTGGGTGGGATCATGAAGCACACTCCAGGAGCGGACAGCGTGCGGCCGGACGCGTCCTTAACGTCCCACTTGTTGCCGTTGATCCTCAGCAGGGTGTAGCGCTCTCCTCGCAGGATCTGACCCTGTGATCATCCCAGAAAAAAACAAGCAGAACCGTCTTATCATGCGTCCTGATCCGTCTCCTCAAACCTGCTGCTAAATTCCCGCCCTGCAAATCCAAAATCCACCCCGAAATCCACTCGAGCCGCCCCGCTTATGGCTTTACATACATCAGCCGTAAGAGCCCGGAACACAAGCCGGGAATAGAGGCGGCCGTGGTTTGGCGCTCGTTCACCCACATATCTCATTCTCTCCAGGTGGAATGAGATTAGTGATGAGCCTCCTGTTCAAACAGCCTGGATTAAAGTGATGGGTTAACACAGACATGACATGCTGGGTTGTGGTGTTTAGCTCGGCTTTGAACTCCAGCCCAGAGTCCTAGAGGACAGTGAGTCAGAGATATAGTACCAGAAACCCCATATTAGAGATCAAACACCTCCACACACTGAGCATCATGCTAATTGGTGTACATTAAATTCCATTACTTGTTAGCAACATTAGCCAAACTTACCTAAAGACTTTAGACACCGAACATCTGGTTTGATTGTAGTCCCAGGATTTCACTACAGGAAGTACTAAAGCTCCTGTAGCCTATTTTACTTTTTTAATTTTTATGAATTAATTTATTCATTAATATATTTCTTAATTTAGCATTTGTATTATTTGTATTTATTCTATATAATTATATATATAATTATATATAATTAATAATATACTAATTATTAATCTTATTATAGATGAAAATGTCAGCTACTTTTATTAGTTTTAGTAATAAAAGTTTTAATTAATATTTATATTAATATAAAATTGTATATTCATTTTTGTATATCAATTATAAATAACTGATATTCAGTAATATCAATTAGTATTGATATTAATATTATTTTATTGTAATTATGTCCGTTATTTAAGTTTTCACTCTTTTCCTCCTGATTCTGGTTTTATTTATATCATTTTGGTATTTATTAATTTCAATTTCTGCTTTAAATGTATTTTTTTCTTTTTCGTACTAATTACAATTTTTTAATTTTATTAATTTCATTACATTTTTTCGTAATCTTCTCTTATTCGTATTGTTTCGGGTTTTTTAAGTTGATTCACTTCAGTTAATCTCAGTTTAAGCTCATTAAATATTATTTTTATTTTCTTTCAATCTCTGTTTGTTGTGAATGCTCGGCTACACTGAAAATGAGGGTCAGGATCAATGTTCTTCCTACTGGAGATAAAGTTTGATTAATTAACTGATTAATTGATTGATTTTTTGTTGAACCACTGCTTTAATATACTCATATATATTTACTAAACAGCCGTCATCACACTGCAGAGGGTCGCTGGTACCTCGTCTGTGTCAAATTCACACAGCGCTTCGATGGGCAGGAGCTTCTGTGGAGGGTTTTTGCGGTACTGCAGCGGCAGAACCTGCAGACTGCGGTTCTGCAGAGCCTTCACCCGGTCATCGAGGTGATCCATGGCCTTCGCCTGGTCCTACACACACACACACACACACACACACACACGCACAAGCATAAAGTTTTCCACCTATTTACTTTGAACACACACTCTATCTAACTCACTCCCTCACTCCCTCCCTCACACCCTCCCTCACTCCCTCCTTCACTCCCTCCTTCACTCCCTCCCTCCCTCCCTTACTCACTCCCTCCCTCACCCCCTCACTCACTCACTCACTCACTCCGCACTCATAACTGAAGAGAAAACAGTCGCTCTGAGTGTGTAGGCTGTACTCACCCCCAGGTCAGCGAGCAGGCCGTCCAGTTGGTACACATCTTTAAACTCAGGGTTGTACTTCTGATGGATTTCTGTTTCCAGGCGCTTCAGCAGGTCCTGAGTGTCTCTGGCCTCTTTGTGGAACTGCACAGGAGAACGTCAGGCAGTTAAAGCACAGCTCACAGTTCTCTACAGCAGTGCTTATGTTTCCACTAGGACGACGTCTGTTCACAGGGAGTGTGTTCTCTCTCTCTCTCACACACACACACACACACACACACCAGTATTACAGTCATTACTGGATTTAAGAAGCTCTGATTATGTTAGTGCTCATGTACACAGCATACTGTGGGAACTGTATGCTAAATAGGCGTGGCTAAACTTCTGTATGATAAAGGGGCAGGGCTAAAGTGCTGTCAGATGAATGGGTGGGGCTTAACTGCTTTATAATAAATGGACAGGGCAAAAGTTCTGTAGAATGAAGTGGGTGGGGCTAAACTACTGTATAATAAAGGGGCAGGGCTAAAGTGCTGTAGGATGAAGTGGGTGGGGCTAAACTGCTGTATAATAAAGGGGCAGGGCTAAAGTGCTGTAGGATGAAGTGGGTGGGGCTAAACTGCTGTATAATAAAGGGGCAGGGCTAAAGTGCTATAGGATGAAGTGGGTGGGGCTAAACTGCTGTATAATAAAGGGGCAGGGCTAAAGTGCTGTAGGATGAAGTGGGTGGGGCTAAACTGCTGTATAATAAAGGGGCATGGCTAAAGTGCTGTAGGATGAAGTGGGTGGGGCTAAACTGCTGTATAATAAAGGGGCATGGCTAAAGTGCTGTCGGATCAATGGGTGGGGCTAAACTGCTGTATAATAAAGGGGCATGGCTAAAGTGCTGTAGGATGAAGTGGGAGGGGCTAAGATCTCTCATGCAACGAGTCTGAGTTTCTATAACTGAGTGCACTTCTCTTTTTCCTGTGTTCTCCTCACCTTGTGGTACTCGTCCATGTGCTTGAGGTGGTTCTCCTCACAGATCAGCAGGTTCAGATATTCCTTCCAGTCTGCGTGGACAGCCTCCATATGGGCCTGAACACAGCACACGGTTCAGATACGCCTGGTCTACTGATACACCGACCACACGGCTACACCACTGCACCTCCCTCCTCTCATTTTAGTGTTACTAATGTAGCTAATGTAGCTAATGAATAATTACAGTGATCCCGGCTTCATCTCACACTGAGCTAAACTTCCACTGCTTGTAGGCTACGTTAGCCCTGTAGCTTTAGAGTTAAACTAACCTTCAGATACCAAACAAGTCTTGGATGATCAGCTACATTTGAAATAAGGGGGAAGCTGGGTAAATGATTTCCCACTGAATTAGAGGACTAGGGTCACTAATTAGTGAAGCCTAGCATGTTAGTATGGGCCTAACATTGGTGTGTTTGATCAAGACATTTGGTCAATAATTTTAACCACAGCTTTTGATTTAATTAAACTTGTTATACCCTAATGAAAGCAACTGGCCACACTGGTCATACTGGTGGACCAGCGTATGAGTCATGCTGGTTAACTAGCTTGGTCAGAGCTAAACTCTTCACCAGCATAGGGTATGTTTTTACTTGAGTTTGATGATTTACCAGTTACTGCTCTACCAGTATGACCAATCTGTCCAAGCTAGTTGACCAATATGACCAGCTTGATGGCCAGCTTGGTCAAGTTGGTCATGCTGGTAGACCAGCTAAACCATTAAGCTCAAACATACCCCATGCTGGTCAAAAGCCGAGCTGGTCAACCAGTTTAATGGTGATGGACCAGCTTATCAAGCCCCTTAACCATCAAAAACCAGACAGCCTGAGCTCCCAGCTGGTCTTGAGCTGGAGCTGTCAGCAGGGAGATGCATTTTTGGACTCATATATGTATATAAATGTTATAAGAAACTAAAAAAGGAAATATTCATATTTATTAATGAAACTTATTAATGAAACACTTTTCTTCGTTCTTGCTGACGTACGAAAACCTGCAGTGACTCGAGGCTCTACTTTACGGCACATCTGTTCTGGCTGATACCTCGATGACGTTCTTCCCGGGGTGTTGCTGGGCAATGAGCTTCTCTCCATCATTGTTCAGCTTAGTGATGGTCCCCTCTTTGGACTCCAGACACTTACTGATGAAGTTCTGGAATGGGACATGGTGGAAGAGAGACTGTCAGCGCTGACCCAACTCTGAACAGTTCTATTTTAAAATGCTAATTTAGCATTTATTCCTAAAATAATAATAATAATAAAATAATAATAATAATAATGGCATATTAAATAACAATAACCATCCTAACATGAACACTAATCACATGACAGGGTTAGGCCGGGTGGTGTGAGCAGTGTGTACCCCACCAAATCTCCAATGAAACCTGCACCACTGCCTTTAAGGCTAGCACTAATGAGGCTGATGTAGTGTGCTTGCTAACAAACAATGTAGGTCTTCATCCACTATGGTGCTAACTGCATATCTGACTCATCCTCAGCGTGTGGAGATGTTCATTACTCATATGATGGGTGTGTTGATTTAGATGCAGTTAGCACCATGCTAATTGGAGCATACATAATTAGCCTTCTTGTTAGCCAGCAGTTAGTCCTCTAACGAAGGCCGTCCCCAGTATCGGGCACTTCAGCGTAGTGCACATTTCCGTTCTCTGTTTTTGCTGTTTGCAATTGTTTGATATTTATTGTTTGGAAATATTGCAATATTAATATTTTAACATCGCTAACAGCACTGTAATCTCACGCATCTAGGGTGGAAATGCACACTACGCAGAATTGGGGACAGCCATTGTTAGGGATGCTTCAGTAGCCTCATAGGTCCTGTGTAATTTCGATTTTTACAGGAGTGTACGGGGGTTGACTGATGAAGCCGTATATGTTAATTTAAAGCGATAGTACATTAATGATATTTAAACATATTAATTAATTAATTTATACATATTAAAGATATTTGCCCTCATTTCGACTGTTTAAAAAACAACAACAAAAAAACATACGTCCATACCTCGTACTGTCTCTTACGGGCCGGGTAGTCCAGGTTAGTGTTGCTCCAGTCGTAACCGATCCGCTCCTCAGCCTGCTGGTCCATCCAGTACAGCTCATTAGTGCAGCGCTGCATGTAGTCCTTCAGACTGAGCAGATTCTTCTGCCGGGCAGTGGAGCTGGCCTTCACACAGACACACACACTAATATTATTGACCTCTATAACGTTAGATGATCTTACATCTTAAGTTGAGCAATATGTGATGATATTGTAATGGAATTGATATACAATGTTTTTGTCTGTTCCAACTGACGTATTAAATATTATTATTAATGTATTAAAAGTAATAAGCAGTATTTCAATGTTCTTTTTCTGTCACATTAACCACTGCTGCGTACACCTCCTAAAAAGTTAACAGCCACTTCAGCCACACAATAAGTTACACAATCATGCTTTAACACACTGCACCTCAGGTTTATTACACAGATATTAATTCTAATGCAATAAACAGAAGGAATTATTTAATTAATCATTTGGTTTAGCACTTTGTTTCTGGAGTCCCACAGGGTTCTGTTTTAGGGTTTCTGAAATTGATGCGAATTGTGGCAGTAATGTAGTTGAGAGAGTGAAGAACTAAGTTTAATGGGTAATTTCATATTTATTAATAAGATAACAAGCAGAGAAACTGTGTGGAAAGTTGAGATTGTAATATTTCAATAAATGCATCATAGAGATATTTTAATACAATCTGAATTTGGTATTTTGTATTTTGGTGTTTTTTGTCTTTTTTAAATTAAAATAAATAAAGAAATAAATGACAGTGCTCAAACGCAAACCAGTCAACATTGGAATGTAAATTAAGTATCAATGTAAATAGAGTGTTACTATGTAATTAATTATGTAAATATATATATATATATATATATATATATATATATATATATATATATATATATATATATATAAATAAACGTATAGCAAAATAACAATAATCACTAGATTACTAAGTGTTAAAGCTAACGTATAGCAGGAAACAACAGTCTGAGAATTAAAACAGTGTTCTCCGGTGAGTTAGAGCTGTCAGGGTGTTTTAAATGGGTAAATATGAAAAGTAAATGTTTACATGTGGGACGGATCCTGAGACACAGATTAACGACTTATTCAAATTCATCGCTTCTCTTATCTGAGAGCAGCTGACCGGGCGGGTTAGCCATGTGTCAGAAACCTTCTCTAAACACACTCTAATGGAACCCACAGCCAGAGAGCTAAAGAGAGAAGAGCCAAAGAGAGAAGAGCCAAAGAGAGAAGAGCTAAAGAGAGAAGAGCTGAGTTTTACCAGGAGTTTGTTGTATTTCTGCTGCTGAGTGCCCGCATAGTCCTGCAACACAAAAATCCCAATAATCAACACACACCACTGCTCAAAGGTCTGGAAAGGCTGGAAATGTTCATCATTATTACATATTATATATTGTTCAAAATTACAAGTAGAATTAACTTAAAAATAAAGAATACAAAAATTAGAAAAGTAATCTCAACATTCTAAGTTTGTTTTGACCCATCTTTAAAATACGAGACACTTCTGTGTTTCCAAAGTGTGACATTCCTCAGCTTACCTTGTCACCCCCATCAGTGATGTAGGGAGCTAGTGCCTCCACTTCACTGTGAAAGATATTGTGCTCTTCAACATCATTCTCAATGGTGGGCAGGTCTTGGCCAAACCCTTTGTTGTTCAGATTTGCCTGTGTAAACACACACACACACACACACACACACACACACACAGTTACATATAAGTTTCAGAAAAAAAAACTTGCCTGGTTTCCATTACAAGCATGCACTGTTTTCAGTTCTAAGCTCAGAGAAACCCACTGAATCACTGACAAAAGTATTGGGACACCTCTACCAGCAGCAGCAGGTCCAGCAGCTCTGCAGTTACTAAGTCAGTTTGAGGCTTTTCTGCACTCTGCTCTGAGCTCAGCACTCGGCCCTGACCCCGCTCTGTAACTTTACGGACAGACACTCGGTGGCTGAGCTGCTCTCTGTGAGCTGTTCCTCCTAAACTCTTCCACTGTTCAATAATAACACCACTCACAGCTGATGGAGGAAGATCTAGGAGGGAGGAGATTTCACCAGCTGACTTGTTGTTGTTGGTGCAGCGGTGTCTCCTATTACATACAGAACCACGCTGGAGTTCAGTGAGCTCTTCAGAACCTCCTGTTCTTTCACTGATGTGTGGAGGAAAGACAGACTAGAGGCTGGATTTATACACCTGTGGCAGCGGGATTGGTGTGTCCCAATACTTCTGTCCATATTGTGTGTGTATACTTACAAGTTTCTCGTCAATCATCCTGCCCCAGTTGACGCTGGGCAGCCCCTCAGAGCGGGTCAGGTTGTAAATGTGATTGTGTTCGTCCCGGAGTTTCATCACACGATCGCGTAGCTGCTTCATACTGAGGACAAACAACCGACCAATCAGTGGGTTTCAGTCTTTCATTCACCTCAATCGCAAAAGCTTAAACTATACATCATCACTGTCCTGCAAAAAACATGTATATCCATTTTTGCTGTTTTTCAATTTTTGACATAATGTAAATCTGACATTTTTTATTCTGTATCAGAATTTTATGATGAATGGGCCAATAGAAATGCTTCAAAATTACTTCTATTGAAAGTAGGCTTATTCTACCTCCTGTAAAGCTGCCGTATTGGAGACACAAGCTTTTTGCATATTATTGCACATTTGTTTTCCCAATTTTAGACAGCCAATTCCCTGACACACTTGTTAGTGCTTTGCCGCTGATTGGCTAGCAGACGTCCGTGTCGGCCAGCATCACACAGAGACATCCACCCACCCGGAGAGAGCAAGGCCAATTGTGCTCTCTCTGGCTCCAGCTGCTGATGGCAGGCAGAAGGACCCGGGACACAAGCCAGGTCAGAGTTGCAGCACTGCAGTCTGCTGGACCACTCTGAGCCCATTAGATACATTTTCGAACCCTCGCTTTAAACACAGGTCAGTGGAGGTGTGCACTCACTCCTGCTGGATCATCTCGGCCTGCGGGTGCTGCAGGCGCCTGGCGTCGGCTGCCTCCTCATCCAGGCTGTTGAGGAGCTCCAGAGCACTCAGGATGGACTTGTTGGTGGCGTCCTGATACAACGGGGGCTTTCCCTCATTAATCTTAGTGACATCCTGATTAAAAAAAAAAAGAAAAATTAAATATATCATGTGAGTGGAATAAATCATAACCTCATATTCCCTTATTGTAAAAGAACTTGTTTAAGGGGCTCCTCTGAGCTTCAGGTATAGTGCGTGTGTGTCTCTACAAAGCCAAAACATCATTAATAATTCCTACAGAATTATTATTTTTTAAAATGATTTTATAATTTAATATCTATATCCCTTACAGTTAAACACTCTGTTGCTGTACCATACCTAATGTACCATATACATACCATACATACATATACATATATATATATATATATATATATATATATATATATATATATATGAAAGCTTATATATCTCAAATACAACTAATTCAAATAGATTAAATTCTTTGTTTTGTTCTTTGTATTATTATTATTATTATTATTATTATTATAACATACATCAACAGAAGGCGAGTCTCTGGTATAGCTAAAAGCTAGCACACAGAAAAACAGTGTGATAACAGCGCTAAGGATAACAAAACAGCTTTTTTTTAATCACAAAAACATACATTTAAGAGTTTATTTATGTATCAGTACCAGAGGTGAATAGTTCAATTTAGAGCTAAATCTTCAGCTTAAGCCATGAAGAACAAAAAAACAGAAGAAAACACTAATTTCTTATAATATGTTAGCACAAAGCTAATGCTAAAGACGCCTAAAGCTTGTGGAAGCTTCTAAAGTTGTTCCTTATGCTGTGTCTGAAGCTAATAACAGACATTAGTACATATGTGAGCTTGCGTGTAGCACTTTTACAGGGACTCCTGCTGTAAAACTACAGACGGAGCTGCTGCCACTAATAACAACTAGCTAGTGTTGCACTGATACTGATACCGGATCGGTATCGGCGCCGATACTGGCACTTACACACAGTATCGGCAATAGAGAGCACCGATACCATAAAGCTCACTGATTTTTTTTTACATTTTAAATGTTGGTTTGCAGATTTTATAAAACCAAACGTTTAAGCAACCAGTAAACAGACAGTCTTATAGAGTTATCATCATTAAACAGACTTTTAACTTTGAAACTTTGGGCACACGCTGAAGTTTAGTATCTTTTTACACAGAGACGTGTTCTTGTAATGAAATATGAATTTCAGTATCAGTATCGTTACTCAGTATCGGCAGATATTTGAAAATCAGGTATTGGTATCGTAAAGGAAAAAGTGGTATCGTGCATCCCCAATAACAATACAAGAGCTTGGCTGGTTCTACCTAGGCCTTTTCTGGACGTCCAGACAGCCTGAGCGCCTCTTAAACACTACAAATAGTAAAACTAGGAAGGTAAACAGGCTGTGTGTATATTTGTGTGTGTGTGTGTATTGGTGTGTGTGTGTGTATTTGTGTGTGTGTGTGTGTGTGGCTGAGTTTGCAGTAAACAGTGCTGTGATGTGTGAACATGCCTTGTTGAGGTTCTGCTCCGTTTCCACAATGTGCTTTTCCACTTTGTCAGCATTTCTCTGCAGCTTCTCGATCAGAGCGGTCAGATCCGTGGGGGTCCTGCGGGAGTCAGAAATATGGATTTATGAGATTTCCCAGATTAACAGTCCACATAATTCAGAGCGCAGGTGAGCGATTGGGTGACATGTCATCGGTAACCTGATAAAACAGTGTATAGTGATGCTACAACACTGAACACCCGCATGGAACATAACCAAGACAAGCCTGTAAACAACAACATCCAGCAACCTATGCAGCATAACCTGCATAGCAACAAGCAGCTGATTGGTCGGCAGCTTGTTACAGTATTTAAATTCTTTTTATCTTAAAGATTAGATATATCACCCTCTCAGCACATTTAAAAAAATGTGAGCATTCAATGGGCAGGGCTTAGTGAAGAGTGGGCAGGGCAAAAAGCAGCCAATCTGAGTCTGTTCTGCTTGGGAGCATAGCACTGGACAGTTGCTGTGGTTCATTTAAACTGGGATGTCAGATCTCTTAGAGTTTCAAGTAGGAGATATTAACTGGAACAGAACTTCATCTTCAGCCACTAGGGGGCGCACCAGCCAAGTTTGGAACAGTACAAGTCCAAGTTAGCGGCATAAGATGCTTTTTCTTGGACAAATGACTGAAAAAATGCCTGTTGATAAGAAAAACGACTCTCGCTTGAAGCAGTAATTTTTAAAAATGCTGAATTATAAAACCCCAGAATTTCAAAGTACTTTAAGTATTTAAAAGTATTTAAAAGTACTTGTGTAGCTGAAAGTATTTAAATAGTAATCGTGAAGCTGAAAAGTAAAGCTCCTACAGTGGTGCTGTATCGTATTACTATCATATTTCTATAAGCAACAGGTTTATACTGTACAGGATTATTTACAGTAAACACAATTACAACCAAAATCACCTGAATATTAGATGAAATGATGCTGGTGGCTCATATTCTAATAGAGGTCGGGACAGAACTGCAGATACTGGGACTGACCCACTTTTTAACCCCTTAAATAAAATCCAAGCACATCTTCAGAGTCGTCTTCTCAGAAGCACCACACTGCTACCACACCCTGCACGCCCACACCCGCCTCCCTCACACCGAGCTCCAGTGTGTTTAAAGGGAATCCTGCTGCACACACAAACACCCAGCACAGCACCACCAGCACGTGGATCCAGCTGGACGGCACACCTTCATCTGCAGATCCCAGCGTTACAGCTTGCATCAATCAGCCATAACATTAAAACCACCGCCAGCTGAAGTGAATAAGACTGATGATCTGGGTCCAGTGGCTCCTGTCAAGCAGTGGATCTACATAATAGGCAAATCTTGAAGGTTCTAGACAATGACTGGGTCAGAACATCTCCAGAACATCAGGCATCAGGTCTTGTTGGGGTGTTCAGTCCGGTATGCAGTGGTCAGAAGCTAGCAAAAGTGCTCCAGGACAGAGCAACAGGGCCATGGGCACTCAAGGCTCATCTGAAGCTGGCCACATACCACAGGACATCTTCAGAGGCCTTGTGGAGTCCATGCCTTCACGGGTCAGAACTGTTTTGGTGGCATGAGGAGGACCTACACAATTTTAGGCAGGTGGTGTTAATGATATGGCTGACTCTGAGACTGCTTCTGTCATGACTGCCCTTTAATCAATAATCAATTGTATTGATTATTGATTAAATGTGATGGTGCAGTGCAGGAGGGTGTTGAGTGATGTAATACAATTCTGAGGAAGCTCTGTTCCGCACAATCTGCGTGACTGGACTTGATCAGAATCCAGCCTGCAGGGCAAAACCTGCTCCCATCCACCTGCACCTGCGGCTGACAGCCCGGCCTCCGTTACACTACACTACACACTGCCTCCCTAACACTGAGGTCATATTATAAATATCTGAACATGCTGGAGCTCTGGAGTTCAGAGGAAAGTGTGTGAGATCAGTGTGTCGGTGGTTATCACAGGTATTTGACGCTCAAACGGGCCGAGCAGGTTCTACTCTCACTCTCCCTCAGCGCTGCCTCCTAGTACTCTCATTTAATAATGGCAGCGTGACTCATTTATATATAAACACACACACACACACACACACACACACACCACGGAGCTGCTGGACTGTGTGGGAACTGGGCTGCCGACAGCTTTTCCTCAGAAGGAGGCCTGCAGGGTAGCTGCTGTGAGAGAAATGAAGAAATGAGGGGCGCTGCTTTAAAGGAGAAGTTCGGTGAAGAATCAAATGTGCAGTTTCTCCTCGTCTCTCACATGCAGTCAATCAGCCGAGAAATGAACAGTGTCCGAATTGTGCTTCCGTGGTTTTACACACGAGGCTAACGTAGCTAACATACACTAGAAGTCAATAGTCACCCAAATGTTTTGTGCAAGTATGCGCCGCCACACCTCTCTCGACCCACTCAAACTGCATTCAGGACCTAATTACCATCACACAGGCTTGTCAGTGTGGTTTACCTCACATTATGACTTTGAACTATGCAGGTGAAGGCTGGGAGCAGCCAGTTTAGCCAAAAACACTGGTGTGTTGTAGTTCATTGGTTTGTAGTTCACAGGAAATCACACAGTGTCCTAAACCACAAGATCAAGAGTCTGCACTATCTGCTAGGGATGAGCTGGATGTAATTTGAGTAGGTTGAGAAAAGTGTACGGGCTCGTATTTACAGAAATAACTTCCTATTGGCTTCCTGTGTTTCGTAGCTGCAGTGCTAACCTATAGAAACACAGCAAGGACATCCAGCATGCCTTGAGGCTGATTGATAAAGTCTATAGTGAGGGGTAATTTGAGCAAATCTGACTATAGAGCTGGATAATCAGATTTTTTTAAATTATTTTTTATTATTATTGTATATAATATAATATAATATAATATAATATTGTATCATTTAGTTTTTAGGGCTTTAGACTGTTTTATAATGTGTTTCATATAAATTAACAGAAAATCCAAGTTCAATTGTCAATAAAAGTATGAAAATATCATGTAAAATAAACAGCCGAACTGTCTACTGTGCAAAATTTCACTTGGAACCCGTCCCTCCAGCACCGTGAACGGGTTAATGAGATGTACTGGCTGCTGAATTGAGTCCTTGGTTCTCTGCTGGTTGCCCACATCCATGTTTGGTGGGCGTCACCTCCAGCAAAACCTCAACTTTCTACACAAATCTGTAAGAGAGCAGCTGTGCCGAGGAGAGGTCAGGTCAGGGTCAGGCTGTGCTGTAATATCAGTGTTAGCGGTCATCAGTGTTTCTGAAGTTCTCTAGAGGCTTACTGTGCTTTCCTGTGAGCGAACCATCGTCACAGTCCTGCAGCCGAAAAAACAACCCAACAACATCCCACTGATGATCTAAACTCAAAGCTATGTATTTAGGGCTCGATGTTGCTCTGACATCTGGTTCAAATAAGATCATTTCAACAAAAGTGAAACCATGCCCACTCCGAGCAGGGCGGCCCGGCCGGAGGTCTGGGCTCATGGTTAGTCGTAGGACTAAATAATGACTCATGGCAGTCCAGGCCTTTGTTGTGTGTTTTGTAAAGCGGAGCGGGTCCAATGTTCAGCTACGCTCCTTCACGTGTGGGACTGGGGCGGGACCTGCGCTGACAGATAAACACACCCACTAAACTCAACCAACACGGAACAGTACAGACGATTCCCGTTCAGAATTCATACCGACTGACTCACTAACACGCGTTACACAACCATGGCAGCCTGTTTCTAAAGTACTGCTAACATCCTATCCTTAAGAGTCACTACAGAGCAGATTCCTAATGTCCAAATATTTGTGGACACCCCTTCTAATGACAGCATTCAGGTACTATTGCACACACAAAGCTTGTCTAGTCCCTGTAGAGAAGAAGTACTGCCAATAGAATAGGACTCTCTGGAGTCCAATCAACATCATGACCCTATTGGCTCCATGCTGCCTAATAATGCCAGGCGTGGGCTAGAGGGGTATAAAGCCCCCCAGCATTGAGGAGCTGTGGAGCAGTGGAGGAACTGTGTTCTCTGGAATGATGGTGGTGGAGCTCCATCCAGTGCTTTTGGGATGAGTTGGGGATTTGGGGATTATCCAACATCTTGACCTCACTTTTGTCACTGAATGCAATCAAATTTTCACAGCAATGCTCACAGCATTCTTCTCTGGACAGTAGAGACAGTTACTCCAACAAAAGCAGGATCAGCTCTTTTTAATAGCCTTGATTTCCAAAGAAACAATGAATCAGCAGGTGTCCCAATACTTTTGACACATTGACTTCTGATTTGTGGGTCATTTTTATTGGTCTATTCAGAATGAAAGGTGTGTGTGTGTGTGTGTGTGTATGTGCATATATATATGGTAATACACACAGTATATAGTCTATGTATATATACACATATGTGTCTGTCTATTGTGAGCTAGTTAGAACACCGGTTTGGGTGCTGTTCTTCAAATCCTCTGTGATGTTTGAATCCAGTGTGTGTATGTGTGTGTGTGTGTGTGTGTGTGTGTGTGTGTGTGTGTATACAGTAGGTGTGTGTTCTTGTGTGTGAATATCTGTACAAGTGCTTCAGGCCAGACACTGATCCGAAGGCCAGCACGTCCGATCCGGCTCGTGTCTGAACTTGAATGCTTTCTGAGAGCTCAGTGAGACCAGAAAATCAGGCTCTTTAGGAACCTCACCGTCCCAAACGAGAAACGCAACATGGGTAAGGTACAATGGCCAGGGCGGGGAACACACACACACACACACACACATTGTTCAGATTCCATTTCCCTTCCCACCTAGTTAAACATCCACACTTGTACAAATGCCATTCATTTTATGACACTGTAATCAATGAACTAATGGATTAATGGATTAATGAATTACAGCTACATGAGCCAGAACCAACAGAACTGTCCTGTTCTGAACCTCTAGCTAACACAAAACAGCAAGCGGCATAAAAAGCATCACTATAATCAACTTCGCTGTCCAATAATTAATAATCAATAAATAATACATGCTTCTGCAGAAGACCCGACTGTCCAGTCTCATGTCCAGTATTATACATCACTATAGTTTACTACAGGACACTACACCAGTATTATACATTACTATAGTTTACTACAGGACACTACATCAGTATTATACACCACTATAGTTTACTACAGGACACTACATCAGTATTATACACCACTATAGATTACTACAGGACACTACACCAGTATTATACACCACTATAGATTACTACAGGACACTACACCAGTATTATACACCACTATAGTTTACTACAGGACACTACACCTGTATTATACACCACTATAGATTACTACAGGACACTACACCAGTATTATACACCACTATAGTTTACTACAGGACACTACACCTGTATTATACACCACTATAGTTTACTACAGGACACTACACCTGTATTATACACCACTATAGATTACTACAGGACACTACACCAGTATTATACACCACTATAGTTTACTACAGGACACTACATCAGTATTATACATCACTATAGTTTACTACAGGACACTACACTAGTATTATACACCACTATAGTTTACAACAGGACACTACACCTGTATTATACATCACTATAGTTTACTACAGGACACTACACCAGTATTATACATCACTATAGTTTACTACAGGACACTACACCTGTATTATACACCACTATAGATTACTACAGGACACTACATCAGTATTATACACCACTATAGTTTACTACAGGACACTACATCAGTATTATACACCACTATAGTTTACAACAGGACACAACACCTGTATTATACATCACTATAGTTTACTACAGGACACTACATCAGTATTATACATCACTATAGTTTACTACAGGACACTACACCTGTATTATACACCACTATAGATTACTACAGGACACTACATCAGTATTATACACCACTATAGTTTACTACAGGACACTACATCAGTATTATACACCACTATAGTTTACTACAGGACACTACACCTGTATTATACACCACTATAGATTACTACAGGACACTACACCAGTATTATACACCACTATAGTTTACTACAGGACACTACACCAGTATTATAGATCACTATAGTTTACTACAGGACACTACACCAGTATTATAGATTACTATAGTTTCCTACAGGACACTACACCAGTATTATACACCACTATAGTTTACTACAGGACACTACACCAGTATTATACACCACTATAGTTTACTACAGGACACTACACCAGTATTATAGATCACTATAGTTTACTACAGGACACTACACCAGTATTATAGATTACTATAGTTTCCTACAGGACACTACACCAGTATTATACATCACTATAGTTTACTACAGGACACTACACCAGTATTATACACCACTATAGTTTACAACAGGACACTACACCTGTATTATACACCACTATAGTTTACTACAGGACACTACACCAGTATTATACACCACTATAGTTTACTACAGGACACTGAATCTGCCGGGTTTAACTTCACCACAGTACACAGACAGGCACTGAAGGATAAAGATGGCTATCAGCATTAGCTCCTGAGTGTTTGTCCTGATTACAGATGATACAGGACAGATCAAATTTTTCATTGACTGAAAACGTCCTGATCCCAGGACGGACCACATCCTGACCCACAACAAACACACATGTTGGGTTTATCTGGGTTTCTGATGGTCCAGTGGTGGAGACAGAGCAGGAAAAGTGAGTAGAAAGTGAAGGAAGACTCAGATTAGAATCTGCGTACAGAGAGCAGTGAAGTGATCCGACCTGTCAGAGAGCCAGCCCCACCCTCCACGCCCTGCAAACTGACACACGAGCTGCGAGGATCACTGACTACATCGCTGAAGAAGAGCTGAAATGCCTGACATGAAGGGCTCGCCAAGCACCTACAGCACTGAATCAACAGGTTAACTGGGTTTAGCTGTGTAATAAACACTGAAAGACTTTGATCAAGCCTAGTCTTAGACTAAACTGCAGCGGTGAATCTCCACAGGGATCTCGTATAGTCTACAGGATTAACCTCAACCTGGCTTTAGGAAACAGCCGGCCCAAATGATTTAAACACTCTAATGTTCATTTATATCCAATATAACCTGAAAATACACAAATTTAAACAGCTTTAGAGGGATTGCACTGACTCGGCTTGAGTACAAATACCATATTTTACAGCATTTCAGGGATGTGACTGAATTTTAAGAGTTAATTCAAAATATTAAGAGTTATTCCAAAGTATTTTAATGGATAAGGAATTAAATAAACACAAAAAAGTCGAATTTCTAAGTGTAAATTTAACACTATAAGAGTAAATGTAAGTGGAAATGCAATAGGTTAAGACTAGGGCTGGGCGATATGGTAAAAATACTATATCACAATATTTAAATTGTTTAATACACGATATTCATCACAGTACCTGTAATCAAAGACATCAGTACCGACAGATTCTTATAAACCACTCATCTCCTGAACTGAATACAGAGATTTTTATTCAACATCTAATTAATGCATCTAATTAACCCAGTCTAATTACACTGTTTATAGTTTATCAGTGTTTATGAAGCACTAATAATATCCTCCATATGCTTAGAAAAGCAAATTGTTATCACCATAACAAAATTTATCACGATTCGATAAAACATCGTCATATCACCCAGCTCTAGTCACGACCATTGGTGTCAGTTTTTAGTGTCTACAGAGCAAAAGCTACAGTTTTTAAGAGTTAATTCAGCACAGTCAGGGTTAATTCTGCTCAGTGAGAATAACTGCAACAGGTTAAGACTGTAGGTGGCATTCTGCACTACTTTAAGAGGTAATTCTACAATATTTAAGAGTTAAATCTACATTCTAATTAAGAGTTAATTCAATATTTTCAGGGTTAATGTAACACTATAAATACAGTAAACACAGTACTTTGAGACTGTACTCCACACTGTGAGAGGTTATGCAATAGTGTTATGACTGTAGGTGTAATTCTACACTATTTTGATAGTTAATTTTACAATCTTTAAGAGTTAATTCACTATTCTGAGGTTTAATTTAACACTATAAGAGTAAATACAGTACTTGATGACTGTACTCCACACTGTGAGAGGTTATGCAACAGGTTAAGACTGTAGGTGGCATTCTGCACTACTTTAAGAAGTAATTCTACAATATTTAAGAGTTAAATCTACATTCTAATGAAGAGTTAATTCAATATTTTAGGGGTTAATGTAACACTACAAGAGTAAACACAGTACTTTGAGACTGTACTCCACACTGTGAGAGGTTATGCAATAGTGTTATGACTGTAGGTGTAATTCTACACTATTTTGATAGTTAATTCAACAATCTTTAAGAGTTAATTCACTATTCTAAGAGTTAATTCACTATTCTAAGTAAATGCAGGCTGTACTCCACACTGTTAGTGGATATGCAATAGGTCACGACTATCAGTGTCAGTTTTTAGTGTCTACAGAGCAAAAGCTACAGGTTTTAAGAGTTAATTCAGCACAGTCAGGGTTAATTCTGCTCAGCGAGAATAACTGCAACAGGTTAAGACTGAAGGTGGCATTCTGCACTACTTTTTTAGTAAATTCCACAATAACTGAATATTTTTGGGGTTAATGTAACACTACAAGAGTAAACACAGTACTTTGAGACAGTACTCCACACTGTGAGAGGTTAAGCAATAGTGTTATAACTACAGGAGGATTTGTCAGAGTTGTAAAGAGTAAATTCTATTAGTTAATTCAGCTCAGTAAGAATAACAGCAGCAGGTTAAGACTGCAGGTCTAATTCTGCACGACTTTAAAAGTTAATTCGACCATAAGAGTTAATTTAACACTGTATGAGTGTACAGAGCTGTGGGTAAGGCTAACACACTCTGACACACAGAGGAAAGATCTATCCATAGCCCAGTCACCCTTCACACACACACACACACACACACACACACACACACACACACAGCCTAACAGACATGCAGCAGCACTCTAGCCTCTAGCCTGTGTAATCTCAGTGCTGAAGCTGAGAAGGCTGGAGGCTGTGCTGGTCAGGCTGTGCTGGTCAGGCTGTGCTGGTCAGGCTGTGCTGGACTCACTTCTTGGGCGTGATGGTCTTCGTGGTTTTCTTCTTGAACATGGTGCTCGACTCTGCTCGGTAGAATCCGGGGAGGGTTAATCTTCAGGGGTTGAGGTTTTCACCTTCAGCTGCGGTTCTCCACAGGTAGGTCTCTGTCTCTCTCTCTCTCTCTCTCTCTCTCTCTCACACACACACTCTCACTCTCTCGCGCGCGCTCTCTCTCTCACTCTCACCTCCAACTATCTGTCACTCTGCCTGCCGGACAAGCCCAGTTTCATTGCTGCACGGACCGCGCCCCCATGTGGGCGGGGCTTGTAAAGCCCAATCAGTTCAAGGCTCAGCAGCATAATTAGTGCATGGACACATGCAAATCAGCTCAGCTGTGAGCAGAGGCTCAGTACACTGCCCTAAAGCAGGTCTGATGGATTCGTACCTGCACTTATAGATTTACTGTTTGCTTAGAAAGAAAAACAAACAAACAATGAAGCAATAAAAGAAAAAAACATTATATATATTTCTAGTTCATATGCATACAATATTCATAATTATGTAATTATATATGTATATGATTACATCATATATCAATATGAATATTGTATGCATATGAACTAGACTACTGTTTGTTTGCAGGTACGAATCCATCAGACCTGCTTTAGGGCAGTGTACTGAGCCTCTGCTCACAGCTGAGCTGATTTGCATGTGTCCATGTTTTTTTCTTTATATGTATATATTTTCTTTATATATATTATACATTATTCTTCTTATTAAATATATATATATATATATATATATATATATATATATATATATATATATATATATATATATATATATATATATATATTATGGAGGTGTTTTGGACCATTTCTATTGATCCACTTATGAACAGCACAAGCAAATAGCACCAACAGCAACACCCTAGCAACCACCAGGTTATACTGCACAACCACCGAAGAAAATTCACTTCTGTCTTTTCTATGTATCAGTTCAATCCAACCTTTTTACATTTTATGCAAATGTAACGTAGCATGGCAACCGGCTATCAACACCCTAGCAACCACCTGGCAAATGTGCTGCATACAATTGCATAAGCACTGAAGATCACACTCATCTCCGGGTTCATCTCTTCAGTCCAGCTGTTCAAATTTTAGGCGAATGGAACAGCATAGCAACCACCTAGCAACACCCTGGCAACCACCTGGCAAGTGTTTAGACTAGCTTGTTTTCATGTCTATCGCTTCAGTCCAGCTGTTCATATTTTCAGGCACATCTGCACTCCTGACAGGGATGTGTGGGTTCTGGCTTGTATCACATCACTGAGCTGCTTTTCTAAAGACTGGGGTAATCAGGGTTCTCTGAAACAGCATTCATGGCCTTGTTTGCTAGAACCTTCAGAGAGATGACAGGTGACAGGTCACTATAGGTCACTATTGGTCACTATAGGTCACTATTGGCAGTCAGCCATAACATTAAAACCAGGCAAAGTGAATAAGACTGATGATCTGGGTCCAGTGGCTCCTGTTAGGGGGTGGACCTACATATCAGGCAGTGAGTGAACGGTCAGTTCTTGAAGGTGATGAAAAAGGGACAAGCGTAAGAATCTAAGACACTTTGACAAGAACCGAACTGTGATGTTCTAGATAATGACTGAGTCAGAACCTACCAATAGTGCTTCAAGGAAGCACGACCAAGGAGCATGGGCACCCGAGGCTCTCCCCGATGCTAATGGAGGTCCCAACCGCCTCACAGCTTGCAGGACTTAAGGCTCTGCTGCTAGCGTAATATAAAAGGCTTTCGGGGGTTTTAATGTTATGGCTGATTGGTGAATGTACGATTTTTTGAATGACTGGGAATGAACAGGGAGGCCAGCTGGGACTGTAAGTCATGTACAGTCTTGTACCTGTGCTGTAGATTCTCAGTGTGTGTCGGTCGACGTTCCTCTGCAGAGGCTTACTGACGGAATTCCTACAGAAGACTACAGACTACAGAAGATCACACTGTCTGCTGAAAGCTGCAGTTTCAGGGGGAGTGCTGTTTGCAGGGTGATTACAGTAACCAGTCAAACCAGCGTGTTCAAGACAGCACGCAACGTGTCCTCCAAGCCCTGAATAAGCCTGAGCTCACACGGCTCGATCCAGTGCAGGACGTATGGAACATATTACTGTCTGAAGTTCAGGACTCGGTGTTTACCTCAGCCCGTACTGTTCAGCCTGACTGCACTCTATTAAAGCATCAGCTCAGCCCAAAATCTAAATCCCCCCCGCCCCCGCCCCCCAACACTGACGATCAGCCAAGACATGTTCAGCATCTGACATTTCTGTAGTTTTACCCTGGAGCTGTGAGGCAAGCCACGGAGAGCCCTCAGGCTTAAACAGCTCTCGATTTCATTTATTCATGTGTCAAATGTTTGTGGACAGCCCTTCTAATAAATGCATGCTTGTCTAGTCCCTGTAGAGAAGTACTGCCAATAGAATAGGACTCTCTGGAGCAGATAGTAAACATGACCCTTTTGGCACTGGGCGTGGGCTAGAGGGGTATAAAGCCCCCCAGCATTGAGGAGCTGTGGAGCAGTGGAGGAACTGTGTTCTCTGGGATGATGGTGGTGGAGCTTCATCCAGTACTTTTGGACGGGATGAGTTGGGGATGATGAGGTGAGGTGGTGATCATCTTCCAACATCCTGACCTCACTAACGCTCA